>NC_063052.1:26611165-26858665 GCF_018812025.1 Megalobrama amblycephala | reverse complement strand
GTTGATGTAATGGCACTGCAGCGGTGGTCGCAATCTTTAAGAGCATTTCTGCTGTTTCAATAACAGCCTAAAAGAGTTTTCCTTGCACAGTGCAGGCTGTACTAATTCCTGCAAGCTGTGACATGGCCATTTCCCCTGTATGCTTCTGCACTGAAAAAGAGCTAAATTTCACTAAAAAAGCAAAACACAGGTGTGACGTTGTCACTCTGCCATCGTGTTGTTACCTGGCTCCGTCTGATAGTCACAATCAATGCCTCATGTGTCTGGCTTAAAACACACTGAGTTAGCTTTCATGGATGAGTCATGCACCCATTGCGGGAAGATGACCATCTCTGTGCTGTGGTCGAGACTCGAATACCTCAGACGAGGTGGAGTTCTCTTGCCTATGCCCTGATCAAGTTCTTTTTCAGGTAATAAGAAGAGGGCTACTTCGGATGTATAGCCAGGGTGACTTGAGAGTTACAGTGGGGGCTTTCCCACCAAGTGAATCTCCGTGGCATCCCCCCATGAGTAAGTGACCCTGAGACGGGCAACCCAGAGATGGAGGGAGCAGCTCTTTGGGAGATGGTGACGGCACCACTCCATCCCCCAGAGAAGGGCCGGGTGGAGAATGTTTTGTTGAATTTTGTTTCAGTTCTGCCACTGGCCCTACAGCCAACAGTACCCAAACTGTCAATAAAAGAGCAGATTCCTCTACCTCTGGGTTCCAAAAGGGTGCAGACAGGGTTGGGCAAAAAATACATCAAAATGTATTTTAAAATAAAATACCAAATACCTTAATTTTAAGTGTATCAAAATAAACTACAAAATACAGCAGCCACACCATTTATCAAAATAAACTACTGTATTTTTGTATTTTAAAAATACTAAAAAAATACTTTTACAAGGGAGCATGAAATGTCTTCGCAAACCTTCCATCAATTGGCCTATTTGAGCTATCCCTTCACCATTACACTGACTCAGCTGATTAAGTAAACAATGTTTGATAGCAACAGCTTCTCTGCCCAAGTCATGCAATAAATCTGACATATGCAACCAGTTAAAGGCACAATATGTAGGATTTTTAGATTAAAATATCCAAAAAACACTAGAACATTATATATTTTGTTGACTTGTGCACCTACATTATCCCAAATGTTTCCAAGAATGTTTAAATCCAGAAAAAAATGTCACCTATCAATGACATCATATCCGCATTACCCTTGATTTCTGGTTTTATTTTGTCGAAAACATGGAAACATCAAAGATGCTTTAATATATTATGTGATATATTTTATTAGACAGGGGTGCAACTGTTTGGATACATTCATCGACAGAAAACTAAACATTGTTATATAGCTCAACATGTTTAGTCTTTTTGTTTAAATCTTTTTTTCTTGATTTACAGCGAATACCATGTTTTACCATGCCTAATATCGATCTAGCTTTCTGAAGTGTGCAACAAGTGTTTCACAGCAGCTGCTGAGCGAGCACACAGAGTAGCACTATAACAACTTTCAACACTCAAATGTATATAAAATGATAAAACAGCGCTGCTTTACCCCACGTGCACATGACCGGAAGAAGCGGGAGCGGCGACTGTGGCATAATAAAAGATCCGCTGCTGTCGAGATGTGTGTCGTGGTTGTCTGTTATTAGCAATCACTCCAGCAGCTGCGTTACTGCTCACACAGCATTCGGCCATGCTCTGCTTCATACTACAGTAACGTTAAAGGGATAGTTTACCCAAAAATGAAAATTTGATGTTTATCTGCTTACCCCCAGCGCATCCAAGATGTAGGTGTCTTCGTTTCTTCAGTAGAACACAAATGATGATTTTTAACTCCAACCGTTGCCGTCTGTCAGTCAAATAATGCGAGTGAATGGGAACTTCTACTATAAGAGTAAATAAAACTTGCATAGACAAGTTCAAATTAAACACTGCGGCTCGTGATGACACATTGATGTCCTAAGACACGAAACGATCGGTTTGTGCGAGAAACCGAACAGTATTTATATCATTTTTTAACTCTAATACACCACTATGTCCAACTGCATTCAACATTCGCTTAGTGAGGTCTGATTGCGCTCTGACAGCGGCAGTGATGTCTAGCACTCATTGAAGTAAATGCGTGAGACATCACTGCCGCTGTCAGAGCGCGATCAGACCTTACTAACGAGTGCAGTTGGACATAGTGGTGTATTAGAGGTCAAAAATGATATAAATACTGTTCGGTTTCTCGCACAAACCGATCGTTTCATGTCTTAGGACATCAATGTGTCGTCACGAGCCGCAGGGTTTAATTTGGATTTGTCTATGCAAGTTTTATTTACTCTTATAGTAGAAGTTCCCATTCACTCACATTATTTGACTGACAGACGGCAACGGTTGGAGTTAAAAATCATCATTTGTGTTCTACTGAAGAAACAAACAAAGTTACCTACATCTTGGATGCGCTGGGGGTAAGCAGATAAACATCAAATTTTCATTTTTGGGTGAACTATCCCTTTAAGAGTTGAGGCAATTACAGGCCAGTAGTCCTATTTTACCCATGCATAATTTTTCTACAGGTTGTTGTCCTGTCTTTTTAATGAGTGCTGGTCCTCTTATACCACTTGCACCTATGTGTCTTAACAAAGGAATCATTTACTGCTCATTTGACTAGTTGCCGGTGATTCATAACAGTGAAAGTGGAATAAAGTGAAAGGGTTTGGGTGTATCTCACTCTGATCATATGTCTGATATTTAGGTGTGCACTCTCATAAGCTTTGATACTTCGAGTTGTATCTTCGAGCCTTCTTGCTCAGAAATATTTGGTAAGAATGTATATATAGAAATGTTTATATTCCTGCATCACTTGTTCAACATATATATATATATATATATATATATATATATATATATATATATATATATATATATTAAATATCATATTTTCTAATGATTTGTACATTTATGTGTACTGTATACTGTAAAGGTCAGACCAGTAATTCTGTAACTGAATGTATAAAACTTTCTTTAAAGACCATTTAGACCCCTTTGTGAAGGAAACAACTTTGCTTCAAGCTTTTGCTGTGCTTCAAGCTGTAAGCATAAAGGTAAGAATTAGTCTTTGATTGAAATATCTACACATTTGTTAAATACATCAATAATACATCAATAATGTCCAGATAATCCAATCATAAGGCTTATGTTTGTATATTCCAACAAATTTTTAGATGTCATCTGTCAATTACTTAAACATAACAGATGAGCTGATAAAGCTTCAAGAAATGATTTCTACTCAAGATATTCCATCAGCAACAAACACAATCAAAGAATACCTCAAACAGCAAGATCTTGTAGAACTTAACATAGGTGTGACGGGAGAGTAAGGTTCTGGAAAGTCCACGTTTGTCAATGCATTCAGGGGTTTAGGGGATGAAGACGAAGGCTCTGCCAAAACAGGTGTAGTGGAAACCACTACAGAACCTGAGGTTTACCTTCACCCACAATACAACAATGTGAAAGTGTGGGATCTTCCTGGCATTGGAACACCAAACTTCCAAGCCCAAAAGTATCTTGAGCTAATTGAGTTTGAACGCTATGATTTTTTTCATCATCATTGCTTCAGATCGGTTCAGAGAAAGCCACACTCAACTGGCCAAAGAGATCAAGAGAATGGGGAAAAAGTTTTATTTTATTCGTTCCAAAATGGACTTGAGCATTGAAGCTGAAAAGAGAAAGAAAAACTTTGACCAGAAAAAGACACTGGACACCATACGGGAGGACTGTGAAAATGGTTTGTTTATTCAGTTAGTGACATGACAATGTTTTGGCAAACACACTTTATTGTGGATATATCTTTTGGTAAAACTGATATTAACATGCATGATCATAGAATTAATGATAAATATTGTTCATGAATAATACAATTATCCTTACATCATTCATAATACCTTTATTTTATACCTTTTTGTAGGTCTGAAAAAGATCGGTATAGAGGATCCTGTCGTGTTCCTGATCTCTGGTTGGGAGCTCGGCAAGTATGATTTAAATCAGCTGCAGGAAAGGATGGAGAAAGAGCTTCCACAGCATAAGAGACGTGTGCTGCTGTTGGCTGTGCCGAATATCACACACGAGATTAATGAGAAAAAAAAGAATGCTCTCGAAGAAAATATTGCAGGAGTAGCCTTCCTGTCTGCTTGTGTGGCTGCAATTCCTGTACCTGGTCTTTCAATTGTTGTGGATTTAGCCATAATAGCAACTGAGATAGAGAAGTACTGCAACGTCTTTGGTCTTGATAAGCAATCTTTGGAGAAGCTCTGTGAAAGGTCTGGAAAGAGCATAGAGACTGTAGAGAGTCTGATGAAATCAGTTTGGCATAAAGGAATATGCACAGGTTCAATCTTAACTATACTAAAAGACACAACCTTTCTGGTAACAGAAGATGCTGTTGAGTCTGTTCTTAGGTTTGTGCCCCTTTTAGGCTCTGCAGCGGCAGGAGCAATGTCCTATTGGGCTGTATCAACAATGCTGAAGAGAGCTCTGAATGACATAGCAGAAGATGCCAGGAATGTGCTATTGGCTTTACTGGAGACTGAAGTGTAAACAGACAGATTTAATGTAGCAGCATATTTAACCAGTGGTTGCAAAGTTTGTAATATTCTGCATTCTTACGAGTTCATTCTTTTGGAAAGAAAATAACTGTTCATAAATATAATAGTATTTATGTTATATTGATTGTTATTTTAAAATCAATATAACATAAACCAATATAGCTTCTAAATTCATGGTTTTTCACTGCTGGGATGTTGTTGCTTTGGATGGGGGTAGGGTTAGATTTTGGCATTCCTTTGATTTTATTATTATTATTATTATTATTATTATTATTATTATTATTATTGTGTGTGTTTGTTTAAAAGTTATCAACAAACTAAAGGTTAGTTTAAAGGCAGATTTCGGGGCATGTGAGTTCCCGAACATAATGCATGATGGGATACGCTTAGCCTCAAATACCACTCAGAAGCGGTATTCAAGATAGTGTGGATTTAGTGTGCATCAAGGGCACTGCACTTGGGCATTTTTAAGACATGGGACAGTCTTGCGCACTTACTTCCTGTTGCGTACACGAGCTCTCAAGTGGCCAAGACCGCAAGTGTGGTTATTTGGACAAGGCATTTGTCACAGTCACCAGCCCAGTCACTATCTACACTACATTTCCCAGCATCCCTCCGGTTCCATGCCTGCACTCAGTCAGTTATTACCTATACACGCTCCACAATTACCCGCACCTGCAAACCCTCGTTACCACTCATCAACTCACCCTATATCAGCAGTCACCATCCTCACTCCACTTGTCTGGTCTTGTCTACACATATGAACAGATGACTCACCTGTGAACTTACCTGCTGCCTAGGATCCTGTGTTCTGTCATCTGCTCCCAGCCCTTTGTGTATTCATCCAAGCCAGCCTGTCAGCAGCTGCCAAGAAACACTTGTTACACTTCTTCTAAGTCATCCTCTGATAACCTTGAACTGCTATACTCACCTCTGCCACTTCACGATCCTGTTGTCCCACCCAGCTTGTCAATAAACTGTTTATATTCAAGTTGCCTGTCTGTTGCCTTCTGGTCTGTGACATAGATGAATTACTTAAGCCTATTTATCTTTACTTTAACCTATTTATTTAGCTCTTTAATTCTCACTTATGCTTGGTCTAATTTGTTTTTGTTTTCATGGACTTTTAATTTGCTCATCTTTGTTTCCCGTTTCCTTTGTTTGTGTGCTCCTTAGTTGTCATGGTAATTTATCATTTGATTAATTAGCACACCTGATTTATATTTGAGTTCATTATCCTTGTGGATTTAAGTCCCTCTGTTTCATAAATTTATTTTCCGGTATTGTGCCATGCGTGCTGTTACATTGTCTCTTCTTTTTGATTACACTGGCGGGCGAAAAGTTGCTGCCTTAAATTTAAGCACAAACTACTTGAATGTTTATGTAATTTCAACTTAAATTACATTAAACTGACTTTAAGAGTTGAATCTTAAGCAATTTTCAATTTTATAAATTATACATTTTGAGTTAAAGCAATGTATAAAACATATGTTAACTTATTGATCATTTTATTTTCCCCCTCGCTGTATTTTGATGTTTATTTGCATTTACAGGATACACATTCTACAATGTAGTGAGAAGTGTAGATGTACTGCATATATAGAAAAGGAAATACACATATTGTGATGTTCATAAGTTTTCTTCGTTTGCTGTTTTGTTTCCATAATTACATAATAGACCTATATCTATTCCAGTTAAATTAGATCTGTTTCAGTCATGCAATCTAAAAGGTTTGAAATGAGATCTTTCAGCAAGACATTAAAACCTTTGCATCCAAGCAGCCATAAAGCTAAATTCTGTCCTGCATGTATAGGTGAAAGGCAAGTAATGAACTAGTTGTTTTGGTCATAAGCCCAAGATAAAAATCAGAAACTTTGCAAATATTTAATTTGCATGCATGCAGATACAGAATAGGCTACACACGGATACAGTCTTGTCACACTGTCACACTGTTAGATAAATGAATAAAACAATTATAATTTAATATAAATATCTTTAAAATTGTCCCAAATTATCTTTGGCCTGACATGACCATAATTTGTGTAGCTTGTGTTGTCGAAGAAAGACAGACCTATTCTAGTTGCCCTCTAGGGATCAGGGGCCCATTTCAGAAAGGAGGTTAAGTTAGAACTCGGAGTATGTTCTCCCGCGGTGGAAATCGCGTTCCGGGGTTGGAGAAATGGGAACGCGGGGGCACCGCAATGCGACCGCAGGCACTTTCACTTTCACGATCAAAGGGGCAGGGGCTACCATGGTAACTTAAGATGCATTCACGTCACCTCGTATTTACTGGAATCTTGAAATGACAACACGTGACGTTATATTCGGAGCTGTTCACGTCCTTTTGGTCCTTGGACTGGGATGGCACCACTATCAACGCCTAATAAATCAATCTACAGCGGTCAGGTGGTACAGCGGCCACGTGGTACATCTGGGAGCTTTCGGAAAACTCCCAGCTTACAAGCTGTAATTACGAGCTCTACGAGGACGTGAATGCTTTTTACAAGCTAGAATCTTGTAACTACAGGAATTACGAGGCCACGTGAACACGCCTTTACTCTGTGAACCTAACCTGGTCGCGAGCAGGTTTCTTCGGTAAACCCTAGGGCTGTAACGATATGCGATATGAAACCGAAATCGCGATACGCAGGTCCACGAACCTGTATCGCGATGTGAGAAGGCAGAATCGCGACACACCCCTTCCAACTCCCAAGTTATCCTTCCTGTCCAGATCCAATGCTACCACATTTTTAAATTACTATAAGTATTAGGGGTGTAACGATTTATCGTAGATGGTGTGTCTCAATCAGCTCTCTAGTTCAGTAAGTGTTTCGGGCATACATTGAATCTTGCAAGCAGGTTTAAACGTTTCTCATGTCAGTCTCTTGCATGGTCACGTGAGAAAAGTCGTGGCTTTCTTTCACCGCAGTGCACAGCAACAGCTGTGCTCACAGAAAAGCAAAAGACGCTTGCGATGCTTTGCTTTAAGTTAGGGGCCGTTCACATATTGCGTCTTTTCCGCGTGCAAGTCAGTTATTATTTTCAAATGTAGCCGGGCGGCAGGCGAGCTCATAATGGGATCAACGCGGTCGCGACGCGCATGCAATTCTCAACTTCTCAGAATGCCACAAGCGCACCGCAGGCCGTGTGACAAGAATCAACCGATCAGCTATGGCCTTTCCGTAACAAAACATCAAAAGCTCAGCCGAACAGCTGATCATAGCTGTTCATGGTGGTTTTTATATCTTATCTCCATCAATATATCTCGTAGTAAAACTAATGCAAGGGCTAGAAATCATTTATCCTTTGCAGAAACATCCTGATCCTCTTGGAGAGCTCAGTTCATGGTTGCATAGCAACGACCGACGCCACGGGAGCGCAAGCGCTTTGGAAAGAAGGAGAAGCAGTGCGGCCACGCCTTCCACGCGTTTTTAGACGCGATATGTGAACGGCCCCTATTCATAATTCTAAGTTCATGTTGAATTTAACATTTTTTTTCAGTGACAGACAGCCCTATTCAACTGTTAATTTGAATACAGAAGGTTTTTATTAAAATTTTATATTTATTTATTTTATTGAAATGTGATCTTGTATGTACAACAAGGAAAATTATTGAAATTTGTTCATGTTTTTTTAATAAATCTTGTTTGAATTTCAGTTTCATTTTGTTCAAAATATCGTGATACGTATCGTATCGTGAACTCTGTATCGAGATACGTACCGTATCGTGACCTGAGCGTATCGTTACACCCCTAGTAAACCCAGAGTTTCTTTCGTCTCGTCTCCCTTTTTAAAGTTCAAGTAATGTTAATTAATGTAAAAATAGTTAATTCATTCGTTCATGCTGCAAAAATGCTTTTCTAATGCAGTTTTTTTTTGTACAAATATATAAAAATTCTTACATCAAGATGGATTTTCTATATAAGAAAATTATAAGATTTTATTTAGTCATGTTTCCTGGGGGGTGTGATGTTGTGAGATGTAAAAAAGAATGAAAACAAAAGCTAACTCCAAACGGTTGTCTTTAATATAGGAAGCATCAGTAACATCACCATAGCAAATCAACAACTCAATTTCTTCATCGCCTCTCTAGGTTTCTTATTAAGTTTTTACTGCCCTCTAGCGACCATACTCAGTATCACAATGATTCACAGAACACAACATCTTCCCTCTCTGTTAAGAACACTACTTCAGTAACTGAACACTTTTCGTATTATGAAATTATTGCAATAAAGGCTGCAACTGTAGTTACAAAAGAATAACTAACATATGGCAGTCAAAAGTCTTCACATTCATGAAACTCAGAACACTTTTTAAAGTACATTTCTTTTATAGCTTGGTTCAACTAAAAAAAAACTGTTCTTAACCCAAATTTGTGTGCAAGTTGGTGTATCAATTTGACCTCCACTTACGGGTGCAGAATGAGAGCGAGCCAAGTGTGTGACATTCCATCTCTTCCCATCACTTAGCAGAAAGGTGTTTGGACTCACACGCTTTTCCACTGTTAACGGAGCAGAGAATCTGGAGTGTGCTTTAGGGACTAAGCAAGGAATTCTGACCCTCACTCTCTCCCCTTGAGCAAAAGATGGGGTATGTGCATACCACTTAATGTTAGTGTACTGTTTCATTTTGGATTGTTTCCTTTCGAATTGTTTCCTTTCTACAGCGTCATGGACAGATGAATTCAACATAGGAGCAATGGGCAAATTGTCCAGTCTGGTTCGCATTTTACATCCATAGAGCAGTTCATAAGGTGAGGTTGAGGTAGTGGCATGAGGTGTCGTACGATACACTTGAAGCCAGTTGGTCACAGCTTCCTTCCAAGGCTGTGACTGCAGGATGGCTGTCTGTATGCAGCCCTTCAGAGAATGATGGAACCTCTCAATAGCTCCAATGGCTGCAGGGTAGTACACAGATGTCTTATGTATACCCTGGATCTTAAGAAATTCAGCAAAGGCAGCTGATGTGAACTGCATCCCGTTATAAGTGAGAATGCTTTCTGGATTTCCATGACGAATGAAAACGGTGGTCAGAAAATCTATGACACCGTCAGTTGTGGCGGATGGGCAAAAGACAAGTTCAGGCCACTTTGAATAGTAGTCAGTCAATGTCACAGCATACCAACAAGCAGGAATGGCAGTCTCGAATGGCCCAACAATATCAAGGCCTAATTTCTTCCAGGGACCATCAGGAAGTGGAACAGGTTGTAGAGGCGCTGGATGAGTGTGAGCTATTGTCATTAGACTGACAAGGGGCACAGGCAGATATACAGGTCTGAACCTGAGAGTCCACACAAGGCCACCAGTAAAGGTAACGCAGTCGCTGTTTAGTGCGTACAGTCCCCTGGTGGTTTCCATGGGCCAGGGTGATCAGTGTATGATGCAATGTGACAGGCACCACTAATCTGGAACCACTGAAGATGTAATGACCCTGCACTGAGAGTTCATCCCTAATTTTGCAGTAAGGCATTAGATTCTGGGCAACAGCCTGTATAGATGGAGGCCAGCCACGGCTAATCTGTTCACGAAGAGCCACCATTTCTGAGCATATGGAACAAGCACTGTCAAAGTCAGAGACCAGAAGGGAACTCAGTGTGGAAGAAATTAGAGCCACAAGTTCAGGTTCAGAGATGAACACTATGTAGATGATCGCATATGTTGAGCACATAAAAGCAGTGATCTCGTCATTGAAACTCAATTTCTGTACACTAACAAATGCTTTCATCTTCACTAACAATGCAAACGCGATATAACTAAGAGATTCGTTGAGAACAGTTTTGCGCGTCAGTCACTGATAAACTCGCGCTGTTTGATTGACAGCTTCAGCGCGCTGCTCCAACGATTGCAAAGGGGGCTTTCTTTGATATAATCGCTTTCTTTATATAATTTAATCACCGTTAAATAACAGATTATTTACATGCTACTAAGAGAAACAATGCAAGTTGACGTTTAGTCAAGGGTTTGATTTACTGACACACAGACAAAGAACATCTGACTGTACATGAATCATTATCAGATCAGGCATTAGAATTAACACAGTTACTTACATGTTGTTGCGTGACTGTCGAGTCCAGGCACTGCACAATATATTGTAATCCTCAACGGCATGTTTATTGCTTGGTAGCTCGATCCGGTTTAGCACCACATAGGCCTATGTTACTTAGGCTACCTATTCTATTGCATGTCATGCGTGAATCGGTGGGCGGGGCTAAACAGGCAGGGATGAAGTAGGCGTTGATTTTCTTCTGAAGAGGTGGTGCTTGCTGCCCTTTGACGTCATAAAACAAGGAAGTTTTCAGCTCTAAAACTTACAGGATATTCTTATAGTATGATGACCTCTTATATGTCAAAAGCTCAAGGAAATTTTGATTTCTCAGTTCATCACCCCTTTAAAGCTGCAGTAGGTAACTTTTGTAAAAATGTATTTTTTACATATTTGTTAAACCTGTCATTATGTCCTGACAGTAGAATATGAGACAGATAATCTGTGAAAAAATCAAGCTCCTCTGGCTCCTCCCAGTGGTCCTATTGCCATTTGCAGAAATACACTGCTCTCGGTGAGAAACAACCAATCAGAGCCAGGAGGAGTGTCTTAGCAGTGTCAATCAAGCTCGCGTGCGCGCTGATCTCACCCCTCTCATGCACAGCGCCAGCGCATACAGGCGTTCAAATTCAAGATTACCGGTGTGCCGCAGCTTTGCTTATGGCTGAAAAACTACTGCCAATTCCCTAAGCGGCACCTGCTCACAAAATAAAGACGGGTAAACGGAAAAAGACAGATGACGATGATAAAAAAGCCAAAAAGAAAGAATAAAACGAGGGTAAATATCGGAGCGGCTTTTCCGAGGTGGAGGGAGCTACGTGTCCTGAAAGGATTAAAAACCGATGCAGAGTTAGCCACATTTCTGCTTGACAAGTAAGTATCCCTACTTGATTTGTTTCATTTTTTAAGAACTACACAACTAAGATAATTTCAAAACAGGCCTGCCCGTCCCCTGCCTGATGCTTCCTCTTCTCCCCGACCGTTGACTCGTCAAAGTCGCTGTGGGTGTGAATTCCTCGTCGGAGCCCATTGACTCGGTGTCAAAACTCTAGCCGCATAACATACAGATAAAATGTCACGCGCTGTGCAAAGCAACTATTGAAACCTACTAATTCACTGGCTTGTCATGTTGCTGAAATAATGTACTAGCAAACCTTATTTAGCATTACATATCGATATAATAATTACTTGCATACTGTAACGTTAGTTACCGTTATATTATCATACTAACTATTTATTACTTATAGAAATAGTGCAACGTCATTACATAGTTACATTACATGTATTGCAAAATACGTAATGTTTTGAGGACCAAGTTTGTAGTCAAAGTATGGGCAGGCCATAGTCAATGTAAATCATATTGATGATGTTTCGTCTGTACCAGTGAATGTGCTATAACTGTTTATTCGCCTTACTAGCCTGCGCGTTCACGGCAGGCTCCGTTGTGATGGGGGAGGAGCTGTGGAGGGAGGGCTGTAGCGCAGCAGAGAGCAAGGGGGAGTGACCTGTGAGTTGTGCTTGTTCAAATTTTCAGGCTAAGTCAAGGTTTTCTAAAAACTCCCTACAGCAGCTTTAAAGTGATAGTTCACCCAAAAATGAAAATTCTATCATCATTTACTCACCCTCAAGTTGATCAAAATCTGTATATTTTGAATATAATATATTACATTTTGGAATTTGTTTTCACTTCATAATAAAAACCTTAATTTAAAAACTGCATGTTGTGTTTACTTGTGTTATCTTTGATTCATATTTAAATTTGTTTGATGATCTGAAACATTAAAGTGTGACAAACATGCACTTTTTCACACCACTGTAAATACTCTTCGGCTTCTCGCACAAACCAATCGTTTGGACATCAGTGTGTCATCACGAGCCACAGGGTTTAATTTGGATTTGTCTGTGAGTGTTTTATACTCTCATATAGATTTTGTTACCATTCCCATGCATTATAGGCCTACGACTGACAGACTGCAACGGTTGGAGTAAAAAAAATCATCATTTGTGTTCTACTGAAGAAACAAAGTCACCTACATCTTGGATGCCCTGAGGGTAAGCAGATAAACATCATATTTTCATTTTTAGGTGAACTATCCCTTTAATTCAGCGGCGCAGCAAAAGACTCGGCACTGCCGCCTCTGCTCTGCTCCTGCGACGTGCTGCCACACCGCCTCTGCGTGCTTTGTACACACACCGACCTTTCTGATTTAGGCTATTGTATTTATGTTAGTAAATGTTGATAATGCGCAGATGTCAGCAAATGAAATGAACTCCAAATAAATATTGACGTGCCTCTTGTCATTATGGCGATGTAGCCTATAGCAGTGAAAGTGAAAGTATTTTGGGTGTGTGTGTGGATCTCGCTCTGCTGTCGTTCAGTTTTCTTTCCGGTGGAAAAGTTTAGGTTTGCGCAATTAGTTTTTCATTTCAATAAGTGCATTCTTGCTGTGTGGACTGACTGCTGAGAAGAATTTGGTAAGAATTCTATGCAGCCTACTTGTCTGTATTGCAATATCTATTTTTAGTTGACACAGCAATCTCTAGTTAGGCATGTAGCCTACACAGAAATGTGAGCCGACAGAATAAAAACGATAATCGAATGTATCCTAAATGTATATAAAACCTGTGAAATCCTGCTGTGAAATGCATTTGTGAGAAGCTACTTTTCTTCTTTTAGCAAACAAATAAAAATACTTTAACGAATCAAGTAAGTTTCACATTAGAGTTATTTGATTTATTGAATGTACTTCAAACTTCTATTCATACAGAAGTAAATTTCACCTCTGTGAAGGAAACGGCAGTCCTACTCTTGGTCTATTAATTCTTCCAGCGTCTCGTCCTCGGATAATCAAAAGTGAGATTGAAAAAGGTAAGATCTTTCAATCTTATCATGATATATAGCCTACATTCATTTAGTACTTCTTAGTCGGATTAAATGTAGGCTAATAACTGAAATAGGGTAAAAGTACAATCAATGGACAAGATAAAGCTAAAGTGTTAAAGGTTGTTAAGATTAAATATCAGCTGTTTTTTGTTTAAACTAGGCTATTGCCACAGTAACAACTGCCATAAATAAACTGATATTGCTAGTGGGCAAGGCAAATTATTTGACAAAACTTAAAATTAATGCAAAAAGTAAGGTTTCATGTATATCTTGATGATCACAAAATAAAAGATCCATATAATCTTTCTCTCAGTTAAAATGGGAGTTTCAGCTGAAATGGGCATGTAATATTAAAACAGTTAAGATTTTACCGAAGAATATATGTTAAACTGTGACATGAGATGCAGACATGTTGGGAGAAGATGCATATGAACCTTAGTAATGATAATATAAATAACAACAAAAAATACCCCAATGAGCCAAAACATTGTGATATGCTACCTAATATGCTGTTGGTCCTCCATGTGCTGCCAAAGCGTGGACTCTAAAAGACCCCTTAAGGTGTCCTGTAGTATCTGGCACCAAGGCATTAGCAGCAGATCCTTCAAGTCCTGTAGATTGCAAGGTGGAGCTGCCAGTGTTCAAACTTGTGGTCCAGCACATCCCACCGATGCTCATTTGGATTGAGATCTGGGGAATTTGGACTGGAGGCCAGGGCAACACCTTGAATTCTTCATCATGTTCCTCAAACCATTCCTGAACAATGTGTGCAGTGTGGCAGGCCAAGCTGAAAGAGGTGACTTTCACCAGGGAACACCATTGTCATGAACCTGGTCTGCAACAATGTTTAGGCAGGTGGCACCTGTGACGTGTCAAATTTATATCCACATGAATGGCCAGATCCAGGTTTTCCCAGCAGAACATTTCCCAGAGCATCAAACTCCCAAGTCCTAGGTTTTTTGGGGGTTATTTTTCCAGTGTTTGGGTAGTTTTTGTGTTATCCAGATCCTGGGTCAGACATAACAACCCATGGGGTTGAGTTATTTATCACAGGCTTTTTGCGACCAGAAGAGAACAGTACAGCTCTGTCAAAATGGTGCACGTCTTAGGTAAAATACAGGTTTGTGTACATTTTATTTTATCTAAAATTCGTTATTCATTTAATTTTATTCAAAGCAACATATGATGTGAGTCACGATGCGAGTCACCTAAACGAGTGTCACATTCGTCTTTTCGCGTGATGGAAATTTACATCCACATGAATGGCCGGACCCAAGTTTTCCCAGCAGAACATTTCCCTGAGCATCACACTCTCAAGTCCTAGGTTGAACACGAATTTTATGATTTTATTAAAAAATATACAGAATATAAATACTTAGGAGGATGTTAAAATATGTTCTCAGAATTGTACACTGATTATTCATGGACAGGTTATGGAGTCAGTCACAGCATATTTCGGCTACGAGTGAAACACAGAGCAGTGATCAAGTTAGTAGTTTCCTCGCCAAAAGCAAGCCATCTCTGGCATGAGATGCAGAGCCGTTACGGTGCCAGGAATGTTTAATTTTTACTTCTAATATTTGTTAAACAAGCTTAAATGTAGTCAAGATGTATTTAAAATGACATAAAATGTGAACACAACCTCTGTTTTGTATTGTCCCTTTGTATTGGCATTCGTTCACTAAGAAGTCGGGTGTGAAATGATTCGCGCAGACACGAATTTCGGTAGAGTTGAGAGAGCATTTTCTTCGAAAACAAAATTAATCCACCTTGTCTTCAGCGGCTCAGATTTCAGGACTAAATGGAGAGAGATATGTGGATTAATCCATCCAGCTACAGAACACCTAAAACACTTGGGAGACATTATCGTTAGTGCAGCAATGGTGGACTGTGTACAACTGGCTGTGAACTCGCTCAGGGCGGTTCTATGTTAAAACGGCAGTGTCTGTCATTATTCGTGGGTGGGGCCTGTGGCTAACGTCACACTGCCAGGGATCTGGAATCGACTTGTTTCGAGAGACTGCTTATGATTTATGGGGATTAAAAAAAAAAGGAGTGGTTGGATTTTTATCATTATAGGGTGGTTGTGTACACACACTGCCAACACACATTTATAAACAACCCAAATTGGGTAGTTTAAAACCCAGTGTTTTTTAGAGTGCATCTTTTCTACCCAGACGTAGCCTTGTTAGGAGATAAACGATATTCGCTTCACCTGGACTGATCTCAGTGTTTTGGCTCATCAATGTATTTTCTGTTATTATTGTTTGTTTGTTTTTGTAGGCTTTATGGAATGTACATTTCCAAAAAAAACATACTCATTGCATGTTGCATCCACCCCTCCCCCCATATTTTCCCCATTAACTTCACTTTTTTTATAACACGTGACATGATTCTTTTTTAGATGTCTACATTTGAAGATTATTGTATAATAACTCAGGAGGACCTGGAGGATATTAAAGATTCAATATCTACGCAGGATCTCCCATCAGCGATAAACACAATCAAAGAATACCTCAAACAGCAAGATCTTGTAGAACTTAACATTGGTGTGACGGGAGAGTCAGGTTCTGGAAAGTCCACGTTTGTCAATGCATTCAGGGGTTTAGGGGATGAAGACGAAGGCTCTGCTGAAACTGGCCCAGTAGAAACCACTATGGAGTCTGAAGCTTACCTTCACCCTAAATACAAAAATGTGAAAGTGTGGGATCTTCCTGGAATTGGAACACCAAACTTCAAAGCCGATGAGTATCTTGAACTGGTTCAGTTTGAACGCTATGATTTTTTCATCATCATTGCATCGGATCGGTTCAGAGAATGCCACACTCAGCTGGCCAAAGAGATCAAGAACATGGGGAAAAAGTTTTATTTTGTTCGTTCCAAGGTTGACCTTTGTATTACTGCTGAGAAGAGGAAGAAGAACTTTGAACAAAAAAAGACGCTGGATACCATCCGAGAGGATTGTAAAAATGGTTAGTTTATTCAGTTCACATTACGATGTTTTTTTAGCAACAATGAGATTTAGATGTTATCTTTATGATTATTGTATTGAACCAGTAAAAACAATGATTATTTTAATTACACTGATAATTATTTATTAGCCTATATTATTTATACATTTATTATTATAAAATAATATAGAGTAATCCTTTATTTTTGATATATTTCATGATGCCCTTTCCTGTTTCTGTAGGGCTGAGAAGGATCGGCATAGAGGATCCTGTCGTGTTCCTGATCTCTGGTTGGGAGCTCGGAAAGTATGATTTAAATCAGCTGCAGGAGAGGATGGAGAAAGAGCTTCCACAGCATAAGAGACGTGTGCTGATGTTGGCTTTGCCGAATATTACACTGGAGATTAATGAGAAAAAGAAGAAAGCTCTAGAGGAAAACATCGGAAAAGTTGCTTTCCTGTCTGCTTGTGTAGCTGCTATTCCTCTTCCTGGCCTTTCGATCACTGCAGATATAGCCATCATAGCAGATGAGCTGAGAAAGTACTACAGTGTGTTTGGTCTGGATGATCCATCCCTGCAGAAGCTCTGTGAAAGATCTGGGAAAACTGTAGAGGAACTGAAGAGTCTGATGAAGTCTCCTCTGCATCAAGGGATAAACACAAGTTCAATATTAACCTTGCTCGGTGCTGCGTCTTTTCTTATATCAGAAGATGCTGTTGAGTTACTTATGAGCTTCATTCCCATTATTGGCAGTGTGGTGGCAGGAGGACTGTCTTATCTGACTGTCTCAAGAATGCTGAAGAGAGCGCTGCATGACATCGCTGATGACGCTAGGAACGTGCTGATGGCTTCACTGGAGACTGAAGTGTAGAAAATGACAAGAATATGCAACAGCGTTTAGAACTAATGGGGTATTTCTAGACTATTTTTTTGACATTTAATACAAAATCTAATAGACATTTATGATATAGATTTCTCGTTTACATTATCTGTTGCTTTTATCCAAAGCAGCTTACATTTGAGGTACTGTAAAACACGGACATGTGATTAAATGTGTAAGATTTGCTAGAATAATAATTGTTACCGTTGCAAATAAAAGTTATTTCTCCAAATGTATATTTGCTCAAAATTCACAATTTTTTACATCATTTATCAGTGTCTTTCTTGCCTGATTCTTTTGGCTCTCTCTTCTTTCTCATTTACATTTCATAATTCATAGTTATTCAGTCATCCAGTGTCTCTGCACTACAATTATTGTTGTTATTTATCTTATAAAGTGTTGAATAAATACCTCCATCTGGGTTCAAAGTTATCCTTGAGTCTGGGTTTCCCTTACATTGTTCAGTAGTCACATTATTTTATTTGGCCTTTTCATTATTTTGTTTCCAAAATAAAGATTTGCATGTCTCGTAGTCTCTTTACTATGGTGAAAACATTTTGCCCTTTGAGATTAACTTCAAACCTGGGTGTGTACACTCTTTATTCTCCTGACACTCCTTATTCTCATTGTACTGTTTTTCATAAACAAGTTACAGAACAGTTGAATAATCTGTCATACTCTAATCAGCCAAATACTAACTTTAAATAAAGTTATTTTATTTTAAACTAAATGTTTGTTTATTTGTAAATATTTATCAAGGACTAAGGAGTTTTTCTGATTGTTCTTGTGTGTTATATGCCACATGACCTTGTGTGTATTTGCAAGTATACTTTCTTCACAATTCATTCATAGTTTCCCTTCAAGAAACAAAAAAGAAGGTCGATGCAGCTCTGAATAAACATACCATCCTATTTTAAGCATCAATTAATGCAGATATCCACCCCAGTCAGTTTCCAAAATAGAAAAGTAAAAAAAAATTGTTCAATTAAAATAAAATTAAAATATATATATTATAAGGGCTAAGGAGTTTTGTGATTATTTCATGTAATTTTGAGTATTTGCTTGTCAAGTGGTGTTCAACCTAATATTTCCGAAGACCTCGAAACCTATTGACATATGTTGACAACATCTAAAATGACTATTTACATATGAACAACTTTAGAGATGTACAAATGTTTATGAATCTTTATTGAATCTAAGTATAATTATTTGGGTGGTTGGGCAGTTATATGGGTCTATCAACGCCCCTGGGTGTTAATGCACAAATTTCAACAAATGAACTCCAGGTAAATATTTACGTCACTCTGACTCTTGTTACTATGGTGATTTAGCAGTGAAAGTGAAAGTATTTTTTTTTTTTTTTTTTTGGGTGTATCTCACACTGCTTTTGATTTATATCCAGAGTAAAAGTTAATAGGTCTGCACAGTTACAGGCTTCATTTCAGATCTTCACTTCAGATTTGCTGTCATCAGATTTTGGTAAGAAAGAAGTTTTCAAAACTTTTGACAGTAATGTATTTCTTGTTGTAAAATGAAATGTTCAGAATTCTTGTGCTATCCTCTCACATTTAGCATGAGGCAGCAAAATAAAAACAAATATCTGGTATATATTTATTTAAAGTCTCCTTCAGTGCTATAATGTAAAATCCATTTTAGAAACTTCTTAGCAGTCAAATGTTACATTGAAAATGCCTGATGAATCAATAAGGCTATACATTATAAGATGATTTCATGTATTAATTTGCACTCCTTGATTGAAATGTACTTCAAACTTTTCTTTATAACAGTAAATTTCACGTTGGTGAAGGAAACAACAGCCCCCCTATTCTTGGTCTAAGTTCTTCCTGTGTCTCGTGCTCTGAAACATAACGGTGAGATTGAAAAAAATGTAAGAGGGTCTTTACAGTTCAGTTTTCAAACCATACCTATTCATTTTTTTTTTTTGTTTGTTTACTTTTTTGTTTTTGCATTTAAGATTTAAGATTGACTGTATGTGTAGGGCAAATCTTTTACGAAACTTAAAATAAGTGATTGGTTTGAAAATAATGATTTCATGAATCATGTCTTGACTATATGGAGAAATGTTAAGATAGGACCTCCCATCAGATAAAATGGGACTTAAGCCTAGTCCCATGACTAAAGTGCATGTTTGAGCTTTCTTAACTGAAAGCAACTTGCACTTTCATATCTTAAAAATTTTCTAAGGCACATTTATAAGAGCTACTTAAATGCCCTAATATTGAACAAAGGCCTAATCCTGGTTTAATCTAAGCCCTGTCTGTGAAACCGGGCCTTTAAGTTTCAGCTAAAATGGGCCAACACACAGAAAGGGACTGTCTGTCACGGTTCAGCAAAGGGGTGTAGGTAAGCAACATATCCTGTTTGAAACATAGATGACTGGATAAACACAGGTGTTACAAAAGAGGAAAATGATAGTAACCATAGTGAGAAACTATACGTAAAGAGTAACCTAGGATACAAACAAGTGGCAGAAAACTGAGAACAATGGAGACAGGAGACTGAAGATAAACAAACTAAGAGTTCATGAAAATGAAACTAACTGAACATAATTGTGGAACTGACATCTTAAGCTGTTGTTTTATGCAACATATTTTCGACAGTTTCTTTTTATAACACTGTTGAACACGGTTCTTTTTTTAGATGGCTACATTTGAAGATTATTGTATAATAACTCAGGAGGACCTGGAGGATATTAAAGATTCAATATCTACTCAGGATCTCCCATCAGCGATAAACACAATCAAAGAATACCTCAAAAAGCAAGATCTTGTAGAACTTAACATTGGTGTGACTGGAGAGTCAGGTTCTGGAAAGTCCACGTTTGTCAATGCATTCAGGGGTTTAGGGGATGAAGAAGAGGACTCTGCTAAAACTGGCCCAGTAGAAACCACTATGGAGCCTGAAGTTTACTTTCACCCTAAATACAAAAATGTGAAAGTGTGGGATCTTCCTGGAATTGGAACACCAAACTTCAAAGCTGATGAGTATCTTAAACTGGTTCAGTTTGAACGCTATGATTTTTTCATCATCATTGCTTCAGAACGGTTCAGAGAATGCCACACTCAGCTGGCCAAAGAGATCAAGAATATGGGGAAAAAGTTTTATTTTGTTCGTTCTAAGATTGACTCATGCATTGATGCTGAGAAGAGGAAGAAGAACTTTGACCAGAAAAAGACACTGGATACCATCCGAGAGGATTGTGAAAATGGTCAGTTATTCAGTTTGTTATGAAAATAATTTGAACAAGAAAATGTTTAAGATGTTGTGTTTAAAATTTTCACATTGAACAAATATAGTTTACTAATGTAAAAACAACAATTAAGGATTATATTGAAAATGATACATAGCCTATTTAGATATAATAATTATTATTATTATAAAATATAACTTATTTCATGATGCCCATTCTTGTTTCTGTCTAGGCCTGAGAAAGATCGGTATAGAGGATCCTGTCGTGTTCTTGATCTCTAGCTTTGAGCTCGGCAAGTATGATTTAAATCAGCTGCAGGAGAGGATGGAGAAAGAGCTTCCACAGCATAAGAGACGTGTGCTGCTGTTGGCTTTGCCGAATATTACACTGGAGATTAATGAGAAAAAGAAGAAAGCTTTAGAGGCAAATATTGGAAAAGTGGCTTTGCTGTCTGCTTTTGTGGCTACTGTTCCTCTTCCTGGTCTTTCAGTTGCTGTGGATTTAGCCATTGTCAAAAAAGAGACTGAAATGTACTACAATACCTTTGGTCTGGATGATCCATCTCTACAGAAGCTTTGTGAGAAATCTGGGAAGACCATTGAGGAACTGAAGAGTCTGATGAAGTCGCCACTGCGTGGTGGGATAAACCCAGCATCAATATTATCTTTACTGGGTACTGCATCCCTGGCTATGGCTGAAAATGCAGTTGAGTATGTTGTGAGCTTCATACCCATTCTTGGTACTGTGGTAGCAGGAGGAATGTCCTATATGACAGTCTCAACAATGCTGAAAAAAGCTCTGAATGACATAGCAGAAGATGCCAAAAATGTATTAATGGCTTCAGTGGAAACTGCTGTGTAAACGTGACAGAACGTGTCAGGATAGAAATGTACATGTAGTTGTTGCTTTTATTCAAACTTACATTTGAGGGGGAAAAAGTACTGCTTGTTTGGCAAAATAAGTAACTGTGGTTTTTTCTTATTTTAGATGTAGCAAATTGATGTTAGTTCAATAAACATAATATTGCATTTCTTTTCATTTTGCATTTCTTTTTTTTTCAACTGGAATAAATACTAAATGTAATATATTTGGTTTTGACCCTCTCTTCCTTTTACTTTACTTTCCCCTTGGACAAATAGTGCTGCAACATCACCTCTGTTGCCACTGCTACACTTAGGATGCTGTAACAATAGTTCACTGAAGGCGAGTTGAAGAACCCATGTGCAGTTTTTTTAATATAATCCAAAGTGAGCAAATATAAAACAAAGACTTGACTGAAACATGAGCAGACTTGACAATGAGCGGACTTGACCAAAACACTCACCAATAGCAGGGTTACAAAAATCCAATACACGAAAAAGTAACATGGAAAACAATAGGCTTTAAATGCATGAACTTGGGGAACACATGACTAAAACAACCAATGACAACATGACACATTCACAAGGGAGCACATGGCAAGATCACATGTGGGAACAGGGAAATCACATGACAGGACCATGGACCATAGGGACATGGTGCAGTGGTGAACCTGGACCAGGGCCATGGAGCAATGGGAGAACTGAGCACTGGAGGACTCAGTGGGTTAAAGCAGGCTCTGGAGCAGACTCATGAGCTGAAGAGGTTTCTGGAGCAGACTCTTGGGCTGAAGCAGGCTCTGGAGCAGTCTTGTGAGCTGAAGTGGGTTCTGGAGCAGATTCAAGGGCTGATGAGCAGTATGTGGCCCAAACACACATAATGGCCATCGCCATTTAAAGCCAGTCTTGAACACCTAGGAACAGCCTCAATGACTTCATGTGCAATGTTCATGATGACTGGGAACACTGATGTGACATCTATGATGGCTGAAGACTATAATACCCATATTGGCTGCTAGAGACTCTGGCCTAATATCCATGACAGCTGGAAGCTCTGGCGTGGCGGCCATTTTGTCTGATGACTGTGGCATGGCCTGCCATCTTGGCTGAGGGCTCAGGCGTGGTGGGCATCTTGGCTGTTGAGTCAGGCGTGGCGGCCATCTTGGCTGAAGGCTCTGCCATGGCGGCCATGTCATGAAGAGGTTCTTGAGTGACGGCCATGTTGTGAAGAGGCTCTTGAGTGACGGCCAAGTCGTGAAGAGCCTCTGGAGTGACGTCCATGTCGTGAAGAGCCTCTGGAGTGACGTCCATGTCATGAAGAGGCTCTGGAGTGGCAGCCATGTCATGAGGAGGCTCTGGAGTGATGGCCATGTCATGAAGAGGCTTTTGAGTGGTGGCCATGTCGTAAAGAGGCTCTGGGGTGAAGGCCATGTCGTGTAGAGGCTCTGGAGTGACTGCCATGTCGTGAAGAGGCTCTGGGGTGAAGGCCATGTCGTGTAGAGGCTCTGGAGTGACTGCCATGTCGTAAAGAGGCTCTGGGGTGAAGGCCATGTCGTGTAGAGGCTCTAGAGTGACGGCCAAGTCGTGAAGAGGCTCTGGGGTGACGGCCATGACGTGATGACACTTTGGCATGGCAGACATGATGGATGAGGGCTCTGACTTGGTAGACATGACATGAACAGTCCCTGGCTTGGTAGACATGACGTGAACAGGCCCTGGTGTGGTAGACATGATATGAATAAATCCTGACAAACAGTCGGGGAGGTGGAAACAATCTGGCACGGTGGGTACTGTGGAATTGCAGGGAATCTGCAATTCCCACAGTAAACGAAGACCCACTTAAAATCAGGGCATGCTCTATGTATTCTGCCAGGAACCAGTGTATTTTTCGCCTAGGTAATTTAGAGCAAATAGGCCAACTGCTATATCCATAATGAAAAACATCCTTTAAAGGGGCTCTATGTAGGAATGACACCCAGTGGACGAAATAGGTACAACTGGGTTCATTGTTGAAGGTTTTGTATTCTGTAACAACAGTCTACTAAAGGCAAGTTGAAGAACCAAGTGAGCAAACACAAAACAAAGACTTGACTGGAACATGTGCAGACTTGACAATGAGCAGACTTATACGAAACACTAACCAACAGCAGGGTTACATACAATGCTCAGCGTAAATAAGTACACCCCCTTTGAAATGTTACATTTTAAACAATATCTCAATGAACACAAAAACAATTTCCAAAATATTGACAAGACTAAGTTTTATATAACATCTGTTTAACTTATAACATGAAAGTAAGGTTAATAATATAACTTAGAGAACAAAATTTTCAGTTTTATTCAAATTAGGGTGATGCAAAAATGAGTACACCCTACTGAAAGTCTCTGGAGCAAAGCTAAATTTTAGACTACAAATGTTTAATTTAACAAGAATTCAACCACAGGTGAGACTAATTATTCATTACACAGGTGTCCAGCAGACAGTTGACTATAAAAGGGTGTTAAAACCCCTTCCCATTTCATGCTGTCAGCAATGGCACCACATGGAAGAGAAATGTCACAAGACCTGAGAAAGAAAATAATTTCTTTACACCAGAAAGGTGAAGGCTACAAGAAGATCAGCAAAGCTTTACTTATCAGTCAGAATAAAAAAAGATGGAACATCTCACAGAGATCCAGGTCATTCACGGAAGTTAACACCTTGACAGGAGCGTCTTTTGATGAGAAGGCTTGAAGAAAATCGGCATGCAAGTTCACTGCAGTCATCTAAAGAAGTAGAAAGCCAAACTATGTGGCTATTTCCCATGACACAATATGGCGTAGACTGCAGAGGAATGGCATGCATAGGTGCCGTCCACAAAAGAAGCCCAGGCACAAAAAAAGCCCGCCTAGAGTTTGCCAGGGCCCATGCTGACAAAGATGAAGACTACTTGGACTCTATACTCTGGGGTGATGAGACCAAGATAAATGTTTTTGGAATGGATGGCTTCAAAACTGTATGGCGTCACCAAGGTGAGGAATACAAAGAAAAATGCATGGTGCCTACAGTGAAACATGGTGGCAGTGTCCTTATGTGGGGCTGCATGAGTGCTGCTGGTGTCGGGGAGCTGCATTTCATTGATGGCATCATGAATTCACTGATGTACTGCTCTATATTGAAAGAGAAGATGCAACCATCACTCCATGCCCTTGGTAGTCGTGCACTTTTCCAACATGACAATGATCCTAAACACACATCTAAGGCCACTGTTGGATTTCTGAAGAAGAACAGGGTGAAAGTGATTCAGTGGCTCCTGATCTGAACCCAATCAAACACCTATGGGGAATTCTGAAGAGACAAGTTGAGCATCACTCTCCATTCAGCATCCAGTCTCTAAAAGAGGTCATTCTTAGAGAATGGAAAAGATAGATGTTGCAAAATGTTGCCAACTTGTTCATTCCATGCCTAGAAGACTTGGTGCTGTCATTAAAAATCATGGAGGCCATACAAAGTACTACATGTAGTAGTTTTTGTTGTGGGGTGTACTCATTTTTGCATCGCCCTAATATGAGTAAAACTGAAAAATGTGTAATCTAAGTTATATTATTAACCTTACTTTCATGTTATAAGTTAAAGAGATGTTATATTAAACTTAGTCTTGTCAACATTTTGGAAATTGTTTTTGTGTTCATTGAGATATTGTTTTAAAATTTTACTTTTCAAAGGGGGTGTACTCATTTACGCTGAGCACTGTAAATCCAATACACAACAAAGTAACATGGAAAACAAGAGGCTTTAAATACATGAACACGGGGAACAAATGACTAAAACAACCAATAAATGTGTTCGACATTGGCTGCGGCTGGATGTAAGATGTACTGGATGTACTCTGCAGTGAGAGCAGCCGCTTGCAGTCAGGGAGGAGCTGAAAACGGAGACGTGAATCTGGACACTTTCTGCTTCCTGTAGTGAGCTTCCTCATGCTGCGTTTGCATACTTTATCACAGCTGATATATATTTATATCATAAATCTGAAAATTGATAAAACATTATTAACTATTTTTAAGTTTGGTAAAAAAGGAAACTACAGTTACATATGTTGTACCTTACTTGATGTGTTGATTTATGTTTGGATGTTTCCCTAATCTGGAGATTTTGGCGATTTTTGGAGATTTTGTTTGAGAACACAATATAATTTCTCTTTACTTACATGTACATGTATTTAGTAACTTAGTTTGGGTAGCTCTTGACCCATATCTGTCTGTTTATTTTGCAATGGTGTTCACACAAATGTATCTAGGGTACTATACATACACAAACAATTAAAATGCAAATGTTTTATACCTTTATTTTTCTTTATATACAGACATTTCCCTTTATTTTTTCCATTTTTACGATTTAAGTATTAATAAAAGTCTTTTTTCTGCTGCTATCTATAGTCAAGTAATTATTTTGAAACAAAGTTCCACCCGAAGCAGTAGGCGGCGCTGTGGGATTCATCGTTTATCCGTACACACAGTGGACACGTCATGCTAGCGGAAGACTGAAATCATCTGCGCGTGCGTTGAACTGTCTTCGTAATTTTGAGGCTCAAACCAGCGGAGGAAGGTAAAGTGGCTGCTAAATTTTTATGTTAAAAAAAAATATAAGTTATATGCTGAGAATGACTCTTGAAAACAATTTTGTCTGTGAATGTATATAAGGAAACAGTCGACGTTGTCTGTACAATAGTCTCAAGACGAATATGAAGTACACGTAATCACAGTTTGTCACCTTGTTTAAATGATTGTATAAGAATTTCATAATTCCACTAAATGAAATCTTTTAATAGTTTTATTCTAGTGCGTTAAATATCATTAGCCGACTTCAGTACAGTAATGACGCTGAAATTCAGTAGTTTGTAGCGGTTGTGTATGTGACTGGTGTTGTACACGTAAGCATACGAAATGAACTGTCTTGATTTTAAAAATATTAAAATATGTCTGTTTTAAAAGATTATATTATATTTCAGAACAGATCTCTGTATTATAGAACCGTTATTTGACAACATGTGCCTTTTATTTGGAAATTTCATTCATTCATCCTTTTATGCATGCAGATGTTACCTCTTACAGACTGCACTGTCTATTATAGCTCAACCAACTGTAAGACTGAGTATAAATCGATATTTCATCAAGTGACTTCATTCTTCTAAATTGCCCTGTTTCTCTATCCACCTCTACACACAGATGTAGTGACAGCATTTTAGTTGTAGTGTCTTTTTATGCAAGTTTAAATGTTGATTACCCTTGTATATCATTAGCAGTTGGTCTGTTTTGTATAATAAATACTCCATTTCCCCACAGATGAGGGTGTTCTGTGTATTTGCTCTGGTTGCTGTGATGGGTCTGGTGGCAGGAGAAGAAGGGGCTCGTCTGTTGGCATCTAAGTCCCTGTTGAACCGATACGCTGTAGAGGGACGAGATCTTACTCTGCAATACAACATCTACAATGTTGGCACCAGGTATTGTCCTCTTTCTCTCAGAAGTTAAGGGGTTAGTTCACCCAAAAATGAAAATTCTGTCATTTAATATTCACCCTCATGCCGTTCCACACCTGTAAGAACTTCATTAATCTTCGGAACACAAATTAAGATATTTTAGTTGAAATCCGAATTGCTCAGTTAGGCCTGCATAGGGAGCAATGACACTTCCCCTCTCAAGATCCATAAAGGTACTAAAAACATATTTAAATCAGTTCATGTGAGTACAGTTGTTCAAAATTAATATTATAAAGCGGCGAGAATATTTTTGGTGCACCAAAAAAAACTAAATAACGACTTATTTAGTGATGGCCGATTTCAAAACACTGCTTCAGGAAGCTTCGGAGCATAAATGAATCAGCGTGTCGAATCTGCTGTTCGGAGCGCCAAAGTCACGTGATTTCAGCCGTTGGCAGTTTGACACACGATCTGAATCATAATTCGATACGCTGATTCATTTATGCTCCGAAGCTTCCTGAAGCAGTGTTTTGAAATCGGCCATCACTAAATAAGTCGTTATTTAGTTTTTTTTGGTGCACCAAAAATATTCTTGTCGCTTTATAATATTAATATTGAACCACTGTACCTTTATGGATCTTGAGAGGGGAAGTGTCCATTGCTCCCTATGCAGGCCTCACTGAGCCATCGGATTTCAACTAAAATATCTTAATTTGTGTTCTGAAGATTAATGAAGGTCTTACGGGTGTGGAACAGCATGAGGGTGAGTAATTAATGACAGAATTTTCATTTTTGGATGAACTAACTCTTTAAGGGCATTTTCAACAGATGGGGATGACTAATGGGGTGATTTATAATCTAGTTTGTTATCGTATTTAATTTTTTGTTTGTTTGTTTTGCCTAGTGCTGCACTGGAGGTCGAGTTGTCAGATGACTCTTTCCCCCCTGAAGATTTCGGCATTGTTTCAGGAATGCTCAATGTGAAATGGGATCGTATTGCTCCGTATCCTCCTTCAAAAAGCAATAGCTGTTCTGTTTACTATCCTGTTTTGATCTTTTCATATGTGAAAATATATTCTGAGTACTTTACACTCTGTTAGTAATCCCATTAAACCTTTAAACAATCACTTCTGTCTTTACTGATAGCACTTAACATCATCAGAACTGTGGCAGACAGTCAGGATGCTTTATTTACTTTTGCTCTTTAGTAGATTGTGTTCCCTAACTATTCCTCTCTATAGTGCCAGTAATGTTTCTCACACAGTGGTTCTGCGGCCACTGAAAGCTGGATACTTCAACTTCACCTCTGCTTCAGTTAGTTACCTGGCACAGGAAGGCGGACAGGTTGTGGTAAGTGGAGTCCTCCGATACCTTTCATGTACCAGCGCAAGGAAAAAAATTTTATGTATTTTTTATGTGCCTCAATTAGCCATAATAATATGAAAATGGCCTGGCTTGTGGCTTTATACATAATCTTCTTAAAGGGATAGTTTACCCAAAAAATGAAAATTCCACACCTGTAAGACTTTCGTTCATCTTCGAAACACAAATGTAGATATTTTTGATAAAATCTGATGGCTCAGTGAGGTCTGCATTGCCAGAAAGCTAATCGACACTTTCAAACGCCCAGAAAGCTACTAAAGACGTATTTGAAACAGTTCATGTGACTACAGTGGTTCAACAATGTTTTGAAGTGACGAGAATACTTTTTGTGTGGCAAAAAAACAAAATAACTTTATTTAACAATATGTAGTGATGGACAATTTCAAAACACTGCTTCATGAAGCTTCACAAATCTTTTGTTTCGAATCAGTGGTTCGAAGCACATATCAAACTGCCAAAGTCACGTGAACCATTGAAATTTCTAAACGTTGCGATGGAACGAAGCCTTGTTTACTGAAATCACGTGACTTTAGCAGTTTGATACACGCTCCGAACCACTGATTCAAAACAAAAGATTTGTAAAGCTTCGAAGCTTCATGAAGCAGTGTTTTGAAATCGGCCATCACTAGATGTTGAATACATTTTTTTTTTTTTTTTTTTTTTTTTTTTGGTGCACAAAAAGTATTCTTGTCACTTCATAACATTAAGGTTGAACCACTGTAGTCACATGAACTGTTTTAAATATGTTTTTACTACCTTTCTGGGCATTTGTAAGTGTTAATTATCTTGCTGGCAATGCAG
This sequence comes from Megalobrama amblycephala, assembly GCF_018812025.1. Lineage (NCBI taxonomy): Eukaryota > Metazoa > Chordata > Actinopteri > Cypriniformes > Xenocyprididae > Megalobrama > Megalobrama amblycephala. Next base: position 26,829,619 of record NC_063052.1, on the reverse strand, counting down.
CCCTCACTGAGCCATCGGATTTTATCAAAAAAAAGATCTTAATTTGTGTTCCGAAGATGAACAAAGGTCTTACGGGTGTGGAACGGCATGAGGGTGAGTAATTAATGAGAGACCTTTCATTTTGGGGTGAACTAACCCTTTACGTCAGTGAGTTTTTATTTTTTTATTTTTTTTATCATTGAATAATTTTCTGCATTAATCTGACCATTAATTTTATTGATTAAGTTAGATCCACTACACCATAATATTAGATGGTAATAAATGGTATGATAACATTTTATTTATATATATATATATATATATATATATATACACACACACATTTGCTGTCCCTCAAAATAATATTAGATGGTAATAAATGGTATGATAACATTTTATTATATATATATATATATATATATATATATATATATATATATATATATATATATATATATATATATATATTTTTTATTTTTTAATTACATTTAATACTGTAAAATATATAATTTCAATAAAGATCAAAAATGTGCAAAACACTGCATTATAGTTATTGGTTGTTAGCTAAGTCATTCTTTTCTTCTCTTCTATTAGGTTGGTTACACAAGTGCTCCAGGTCAAGGAGGCATTCTGGCCCAGAGAGAGTTTGACAGGCGCTTTTCTCCACATTACGTAAGTGATTCAGCAATGCTTTAATTTGGAAAATGGAGTAAAGTGGCTTTCAATGTATCCTGTGCTGTTATGATATGTAAGTGTAAAGTTTTCTCTTTCTCTCTCTATCTAATAGTTGGACTGGGCAGCTTTTGGTGTCATGACCCTTCCCTCCATTGGCATTCCTCTGCTCCTGTGGTACTCCAGCAAGAGGAAGTACGACTCACCGAAGAGCAAAAAGAACTGAGATATCAATTACAGGACAAAAACAGATCAGGGATCATTGTGTGAATGTGGGGGGAGGGGTGTTAAGTGAATTATGGTGGGTGGGTTGAAAATGTTGTTTTTGAATAAATTAATTACCCATATTGGGGTAAATGGTCAATGATTTAATCTGTTTTTAAGTGATGTTGGTCTTTATCAAATAATTTTTTGAGCGATCTGGGGATTGAAGCATAAAGTAGGAGGATCATTGACATTTGCTTTTGACATTAAAGTGGCCATTCCATGATGGCCTTAGGTGCACCATCTTAGTTTTTGTTTTGTTTTTTGTAACCATTCTCAGATGCTCAAATGCTAAACAGAACTGTACAGTCCTTCATGATCAATGGTGGGCTAGTTTGTGGAAATAAAAGAAGGTTTTATAGAGATGCTTTCATTGTGTCTCTTCACTCGCTGAAATATGCTTTCATCTGTGGTGTTCTGTGATGTTTTTCCTCATGCAGTGATTGGTGTATTTTTGGTCTTTTATGGGAATGTCATTGGTCAAAAACACACTTGAGGCTATCATCAAACACTGGGTTGATGACTACTAGGGAGGACTGCAATCCACAAATGCATAAACAAATGAAATCAGTTAGAAATCTGAATTCTAACATTTAATTTAAAAATAAAATACATCTTTGAGTGACTGATTCTATGAAAAAGGCATATCCAGATTTAGTTTAAATTAAAAAAAAATCAATTTCTTTACAGATAAACATGTTTGCAACCTCCATGGAGAGGTCAAAATCCACAAGCCCGCAGTTATGTTATAAATGTATATAAAGGTTATAAGTCATGTAATATTTGGTACAGATATGTATGCCATCCTAATGTTTACCACAATTTTATGAAGTGTATGTGAACTAAATACTCCTTTGGTGCTTTTGGAGGTCAGTGCAATCCTGAGGTCAGCGTTTGTGGGTTGGTGGGGGCGGAAATGGTCTAGAGCTGGTTGATCTCTCTGGAATCTGCTCATAAATAGAGCTGGAGGACTCTGAATGTGGCTGCTCTGAATGATGGAAACCAGAGTGCTGGGTCTGAGCTATTAGTGGGGACACACCAAAACTCTGAGGGAAAAATCATAAATTTGATCATTTTTTATAACAGACTCAACACTACATACTATACAGAATATTGCACATAACGTGCATATGGATATTTACCTGCCCAGTGATCTCTGGTCGCAAAGGACCATGAGGAGATCTTGGGGGTGGTCTGAGAGGAAGACTAGGCCCGGGTCTGGGTACAGCAGAGCCTTCTTGGGCACCTTTTATGTTCACCTCTGAATAGAGATGATTATTTGGAAGGTTCTCTGAGGAAAGAATCAAAACAGCAAACAATATACCAAATAAGCATATATTGCATGTCTTGCTAATATATTATTTCACTGACTAATGAGTGTGTGGTTCTTTTGAAACAAATTCAAATCATTTAAATTTGCCCTTCATAACAGGAAACAGGATTAAAATGTTTTGAGTGAGTTTTGACACCTGTTTTTCTCATTCCTACCTGCATCTCCTGGCAGCTGCCTCCTCCACCCCATGGCATAGCAGTCAATCTCCTCAGATCGGGTGCGCGTGTGAGGGGTCTCCTCATAGGTGTGCATGGGCTCCAGTTTCCAGTATTTCGGGTCTGCTGCTGTTGTGTCAAAGCTTGGGATGGATGAAGGGGTAAAAGCCGCTGTCGCTCCCTGTTGGTCAGGGTGAGGGTGGGCACTTAAGTTGGGGGTATTTTCTGATACTGCTCTAGGGGGTTTGTTAACTCGGGCATATGGGGCATCCACAGCAGGAGCTTGATCCTCTGAGGGTTTTTCAGCAAGCTCAGAAATGCCATTCTAGTGGGGGGCAAATAAGTATTGTGTAATATGACTCTCACATTAAACAAAGTTACAAATGAAAAAGTCAACAGCACAACCCACCATTAAACCTCTCTTCTAGTCAAGCTGTAATAGGCTACACATCACACATAGACAACTGTAATAATGAAAAGATGGCACAGGGACAATAGAAACAGCTATTGTTAACAAGAAAATGTGAGTAGGTAAATTGTATTGCCTTTAAAGCGTTCATTAAAAGAATCATCGAGTCATTCGTTTCGGGATTCGGATTAGACGCGTTTTTCATTCGCTTAAATGAATCGACTGAATACGAATCATTCGTTCGTAAATCAAACCAACGTTACTTACTAAACTTGTGGCGTCGTATGTTTGTTTGTTTGTTTATTTATGCAGTCCGCGAGAACAACTTAACAGAGAGACATTTTTTTTTTACCGTACACAAAAAGTAAACAATAACAAGCATCACATATATAAATATGGTTCAAATGAAGGTGCGAAATTTTTATCCAGCTCTATTAACCTGCAAAACTAGCCACCTTGATGTCGAGGTGCTCTTTGTGGTTGCCAGGGCGTTTCTGTGTGGTTGCTAAGGTAAGGAACGATTTTTAGCGTGTTGGTTATGTAGTCTCTATGGTGTTTGGGTGGTTGCCAGGGTATAACTAGGCAGTTTGTAACGTGGCTTATTAGCAATTAACAAAGAGCCCACTTTACCCACATGAAAAGAACCTATATGTGGATATATGCGCATATATGAAACCTATATGCAGTGTATATGCACATATATGCTGCATATATGCACATATATGATAATATATATGCTGCATATATGCGCATATATGCGTATATATACTGCATATATGCTGCATATATGCCGTATATATACGGCATATATGCTGCATATATGCGTATATGTACTGCATATATGCTGCATATATGCGTATATGTACTGCATATATGCTGCATATATGCGTATATATGCCACATATAGGCAAAACTGAGGTGCATATATGTGCATATACAGGAAATATAGGTCTCCTGTATTGCTTCTTCATATCCACATATAAGCCCTATACGTACAAGATATGTCTTCTATATAGCTAATGGCAGCATCTGGTCATTTTGTAGCTCATATCTCATTTTTGACTGTCATACATGATGCCTAGCTCATATTTTCTATTATCAAGGCAAAAACTAAGAATTAACAAAAAAAATTATGCAAGAACTTATGTATGTGCGAACACGTGAAATTGGTATCACATGTAATTGGCATGTTATGGAATTTAACTATGGCAATATATTAACATGATATATTAACTATGATATCTACACGTTTTCCAGAAACATTTACAAGGTCAATTCTTATAGGTGAACATATAGGTGCATATATACGTGCATATATGTACCTATATAGGTATATGTATGCACATATATATGTGTGCATATATGTACATATATGTGTACATATGTGTACATATATGTATATATATATATATATATATATATATATATATATATATATATATGTGTGTGTACATATGTGTACATATACGTGTACACATATGTACATATATGTGTACATATATATGTGTGCATATATGTACATATATGTACATATAATATAGGAAAACGGCCAATTTTATATATGTCACATATATTAAAAACCTATATCAAAACCTATATTGAAACATATATGTTTATATAGGTTTTTTCCATGTGGGTAATGCTATTCATGTTCCCGGAAATGACTTTAAATTAAATTTAATTTTAAAATTAAAGTCTATTGTCCTAAAAAAAATTATTCTGCACAGTTTAAAACAAGAAATGTCAGAGAAAAAAAGTCTGAAATTTTGATTGTCTGTAATTACTCACTTCTAAGCCAGGAGGCGCTGCTGTGTTAGGTCCACAGTTGCACTCCGGCAACGAGTAGCTCTTTTTTAGTGGCTTTCTCACTGCTGCATACTGCACAGTCTCTTCTGTAGTAGAAGTGATCTGATTGGAGGGGTTTGTGGGTAATGGATTCAGAACAGCTGGACTGATGGCCACAGGCAGTTTTGTTTGCTTTTCTTGATCTGTTTCTTTTCCATTTCTCTCTGCTTCCCTGTCCTTCACTTTCCACCTATTCATTTCCTCAAAGCCACCATTAGGCTAGATAAAACACACACACACACACACACACAAAAAGAAAGACAGGATATGAAGTGAGATTACAGGAACATTCAAATGTAAAATCATTTTTAATATCCCCCTCTCTAAAAATCATTAATTTTTCAGAGAAAACAATTGTGCGTGTACCTGTATACAAGGCACAGTCAACAACTCATTAAAGGGCCCCACAGGATAATGGGTGTAGTAGCTGATTAGGTTGTCCAGGCTTCTATGACGGCTGTTTTCTCCAGCAATTAGATACACGCTACCAGATGCTCCACTCTCCTCCTCTTCAATGATAAAATGACGACACCGGTCCTCTCCTCTGGGGATTTAATTAATTTGTTATTTAGTGAGTCACTGGGAGATTAGATATGTTGCAGATATATAGTCCGTACAGATACAATGACACGAAAATATATCTGAACACACTGTATTGCCTAAAGGCCAATTTACACAGCACCTACAGGTGCCGACCACAGCGGGCAATCACCAGATTACAGTATGTCACTTCTCAGACATTCCACGACCTGACAAACGACAATTCAACATGTTTAATTGGTGAAATCAAGCGATCCAACAAAACACAACGTGTTACACAACAACAAAGTGTTTGTTGCCATTGATCGTCGTCTCTTGGTACAATGTGAACTGGCCTTAAATGTCATTGCATTATAACAAAATATTTTACTTAGTAGTATTTTTAAAATGAATGATAGCACACTTCTCATGCAAAATTTTAAGAAGTTTTGTTGAGACAAGGTCCAGTCACATTTGTATGCAGATGACACTTAATATGTCGTACACAACAACTGACATGTTGTTCTGCAGCTTACATCAGTACCCAGTAGGAGGTAAAAAAGGAATGTCTTTATGAGTCGTTTGAATCATTGACTCAACTGATTCATTCATACACTGATTTCTTGCAGGAACAAAACAATGGCCCTGTCTCTTCAAACTTGTCTTTTGGTATCATGGACTTACAATGGCTGCCGCGTGTCTGTTAATTCCACGAGACCGTAGGGTGTCCCATTTGTCCGTTTTAGGTCTCAGAAGGGTGTTCGCGAGCGCCCCCCTTTGCGGTCACTATGCACCCTCGATGTGCACTTTTGCCAAGCCCGCACTGGTGACATCTTCCCGACAGTCAAAGCGGCATTATGTCACAAAGGTGCGGACTCGTAGGAAGACCGCAAGTATTTAGGGTGCCATTTGGGACAGGGCCAATGGTGCTTCTCAAACAGAAGGCTGCGTCCTAGTAAGGCTGCATATTCCTGCTGCCGCGTCATCAAGCGCCGTCAAAGGCCATCTCAATTTGAAGGATTTTTGGAAGGCAGCTTTTGTTTTGCATCCTTCATCATTCAGCTTATTTTGAAGGATGCATCAAGTGTATCCTTCATGTCCTTCAATCACCTAAAATCCTTTGCACACATTCCAATTCACAATAAATAACTGACGGAAAATGAGTCGGCACTGAGCTTTTCTGAGCTCTTTATAAAATGTAAGACAAAAATAATGTTTTCGGAGATGAAGGCATACATGTTATTTTTTGTTTTGGTGTAAATTAAACTGCCAATAATATAAGCCACTGGGAGACCACAGTTGTCATTCACTGTATTGCATTAATAGAAAGGCAGATAATATTAAGATTCTTAATACAAAGTATTTTTCCAAAATTAAGTTTTAATAGTATTTTCGTGCTATGGGGCTGGGAACGTGTGACGTAGCCATGCACACTTAATAGACCAGTGGTCACCAACCTTTTTAAGCCCAAGATCCCTGACCTCAAGATCTACTTGATAGAAAAAGACAGCCCAGATTGTATTTAGTATTTTTTTCGTGGTCATTGTAGATTCTGATTTATTTATTTATTTTTACAAGCAAATTGGCCGATTCCGATACTGGTTGCAGATATTTATTATTAATATTATTATAATAAACAAAAATACATAGCCATTTCAAATTAGAGGGAACCACTGCTTTTTAATCACAATCCAAACAAAGATGCTACGCACGTTGCATGAGCAGTTGTTTTTTATTTGAATTAGATTTAATTTCAAGATTTAAAGCAAAAACAGAACGGTCTGACTTTATCTTTGTGAAATTATAAATGCCACACACACAAAAAAAGCATGAAACAAAAACAGCATCCTGAATGAGACGCAGATTCACTCTCTGACAGAAGGTGGCGCTTTTATGGAGCAGCAGTGATACAGCGTTTCCTTGGTTACCGCTGTAAACAAAGTTGAACTGCGCTAATAATTAGCTACTTTATTCGGAGGTAAGAGGAAAATAAAATGTCATTGCCATCGAAATCTTCCTGAAGACTGATCTCCTTTTAGAGATGAATTCATAATCCTTCACCCCCAATTCAATATTTATATTTTCTTCCTATATTTCGAGCATCGTGAACAGTGAGCTGATGCTCTGCCTGCTACAGAATTTTCTCCTCTTCGCGTCCGTCTTCAGCGTCTCTGGTCTCTTGTTAACGGCCGTTTACAGACTCAGATATAATGTGGGCTATTTACCTTTATCTGTCTGTCTCCAGAAAATAACATAAAAATAAATACAAAAATACAGTACAAAGACTGGAGAAATGTAATGTATTTTTGTACTCATATTTCTGTTATTTTCACGAGCTACTGGAACAGTGATAAAGATCGACCAGTCGGGTTGGCGACCACTGTCCTAGACTGTCTCAGACAAGCCAGCCTACAAGCCAGAAGGACTGGAATAGGAAGAACACACTAGGATGCATCCTTCCATTCAAGAAGCACCCCAAGTGACTGTTTTATTAGAGAGTCATTGAATCATTCACACAACCAATTTATTCGAACACTGATTCATACAGGAACAAAATAAGTAAGTATTTTATGAGTGAGTCACTGAATTATGCACTCAATTCATTCAAAAGTGCTGATTTATTAAGGAACAAAACACCACAAAACTGTGTGTTGCTCAATGGTTGATTCTGCTTTTGGTTTTGTTTTGAAATATTTTAATTAGCAGAGCAAAAATAGATGCAACTGACAATACTGTGTCCCTTAATGTAAGTTACTAAATATTTACTATATGTTTATTGAACTATAGTTTGAACTATATATTGAACTATAGTTTTAATAATTGTTCTAATTCTATGAGGATATAGGGAATTCAACACCACAACTATACCATTAACGACTAAGAGGAACAAAATCTTTGGAATCACTTTCAGAACATTTTTTTTTTCTCAGCTGATAAATGATGAAAAACATTGACAGCCAATCAAAATCCACCCCACTTTAAAGAGTTTGAGCATTTAAAGCGACAAACATGACTGCAGCGTGCGCTTATAATAAACCGAACGTTGTGGTATGTAATATACTGCTATAGTTATCTTTATAGTTATTATTTGTAGTGTGAACAGGACTTGTGTGAATTACATTTTAAGAATGCTTTTCAGTGTCCAAAATGCTAATTAGGCCACTTTATGATTGAAAGTACCTGTAAGACAGCACAAAGCCAATCTTTGACTCGCTTAGTCTCAACAGGAAACAGCCTTGCGGCTTATCCTGCAGCAGCTGCTCCGCTTCCCTAAGAGAGTGAGAAAGACAGGTTGTGTGAAAATAGAATAGTATGTGTATGACACTATTTCGCACCTGTATATGTGCAACTTTGCTTGTGCACCTGTTTTTTCTGTAATGTTTTTGAAAGAATATTTAGATGTGGGTGTAACCTGCGTGTAGCAAAACCATGGAGCCAGCAGGGGAGAGGCTGTCCGGGTGTGTGCAGTCGAGGCAGCTGCGTCCTTTCAAACCACAGCAGAGTGTGAGCTCGCAGAGATGAAGTCAGAGCCTCCAGAGGCCCCATGGGACCCAAAACTAGAGCAGGATCTATTCGCTTCACTGTCGTCTTTAACAGAGGGAATCCAAGTATGATGTCATTGAGATATTATTTTAAATGTCAAAGTGTTTTACCAGTACCTTTGCTATACATTAGAAAATTGTCAAAAGTTTTAATGCTAATACCACACTCTTAGAAAAAAAGGTTCAAAAAGCTAGGGTTCTTTTTAAGGATTTTATGCCAAAAAGGTTATATATGGAGAAATGACTGCATAATACTTTCATGTTTAACAGATACATTTTCTAGTGATAAAGTATGAGCTTTTTAATTCATAAAATTTAATCATAATAGAAATGAATTAAAACAAAATTAAATAATTAAATCCATAAAATGAGCACATAATGGGAACCCCTATGAAGAACCTGACAGAACCCTTTAAGGTTCATGGATGGAAATAGGAAATAAACCTAAAGATGATTATTTTTTAGATGATGTGAAGAAGTGCCCTACAAAAATTCAAATCAAACTGAAGTACTTTTAAAAAGCCCTCAAAAGTCTCCACATATTGATCAAATGTGCAAATAATATTTACAGGACAGCTCACTCTGTGGTTAAAGAAACAATCACGTCCCGCTATACACACGATAGACGTTAAACATCACATGAAATCTAACCAGTTACTTTCTCATCGATTATTTGAAAGTATTTAAAATATTGTATATAATATATTTGGCCTAGAAGTTAAAAGCGTTATTGGTTTTGATGTTGTTGATGCTGTACTGACCAATTTAATATTTCTTTGCTTCAAAAGGCTCTTTACAGATAATGTAGAGCAGCAGAACCACTGACAGATGTCGTCTTGTTTTGAGGAAATTGTAGTGTATTCATATTTTGTCTTTGAGGGCATTAGAAGGTTTCTGCAAATCTCAAACCATATATATCTATATGCATTTAAATATGAGATGTTGAAGTGATGTATTTTAAAATCATTAAGAAAATATATATATACGATGTTAAGCATTTTTTCAATTCATTACTGCGAATTTTTTAAAGGTATTTTGTGGAACAGGGCTTTTCAAACTTTTAAAGTCATGTCTACATATTTATGACTTGACAAATTCACCTCATTTTCCTTCTGCTGGCCCTGGTGTAATTTCTCGGTCTCTTGTTGTGCTGTGGGACGACACTTTATGCTCCGCCGGGGTTTTACTGGAGGTTTCTTGGTTGTGGGATGGTTCTCTGGAGCTACAGATGGACGGGGCTTTGGTGTTGGGTGAAGGACAGAAAAAGCGCTCAGTCGCTCTTCTCTTTGCTGAGATTCAGCATCTGTAGAGCAAAAAACGTAATCCTTCTCACACAAAATAAGGGCAGTTTGATCGTTAAAGCAAACAGTATTTAAGGTCCCACTTTATATTAGGTGGCCTTTATGTACTTACATTTAAATTAATCATTTGATACAATGCACTTATTGTGTACATACATGTTTTTACATTGTACTTATATTTTAAAAACACCTGCATGTAATTACAATTGTAATTAATTTCTGTAATTACAACAATTACACTGTTTACCCATCCCTTACACCTTACCCCTACCCACAGCACCAAAGCTTTCCCTAACCTTATCCGTATCCACCTCAATAGCAACAAGTGTTTTGCAATTCAGTATGAACCCATTTGTACTTATTTTTTGATGTAAGTACATAGTAGTTAAGGCCACTTAATATAAAGTGGGACCATGTTTAAAAACCCCATCAACAGTAAATAAAAAATTTGAATTTGTTAAAATTATTATCTTAATGAAGCCTTCAGCCTTCTGCCTGACTGTTAATGTCCTTTCAAATCTGTTTATCTGTAAATACATTTAGATTTTTAATATTAACTTGTAGATATTAGTATGTGCGTGTGAGATTAAGAAGTTGAGATGTAGATAGAATCACACTAGTACAGTCAGGCTCAAAATAACACTTCGAACGGAAATGTCACTTTTTTATAAGCACGTCACCAACATGCATATCTGTAGAACATTCTAGACACCAAACAATCGACAAAATAATAATCTTACAAATATTGCAGGCTCTGTAACACCAATGCTGTTAAAAGATTATCAGACATACAGTTGCGATCTGTTAATGTGTCTGAGAATTAGTCTAAGATAGTGAGGAGTAGATTTGTGTTGATGTTTTGTACAACACAATGTCTAGGACAATTCTGCTTTTTTCTCTCCATTCTATATTAATGCTAGATTGCTTATATATTAACACATTAAAAGAAAATTAGCACAGCCTGATCACCATATAGCTTCATTCTGATAGTAAACCTAAAAAAAATATTTGTTTAACTTCACAAAATTATCAATTCAAAAAGTACAACCTTGACAAAATAATAGTTGTTTCTAGCATTCAAATAAATATAGACATTTTAAGGCTTTAAACAAAAGCATTTCCAGTTGTCAGTGTATTGTCAGAGAAAGCAAGTAAACACAACATCTTAAAACCGTATGTTTTGTTTTTTCTATACTTAAAACAGTCGATTTCTACCTTGAAAGATTGATTATTTAAGTTCAAAAGCTGGTGAGAAATAGCTGACCTTTAAGTTTTTGGTAGTCAAAGTCCATGCTCAAGTGCAGGATGTAAAATGCTACCTCTTCCTATCAGATCTAGAGTGTTTCTGCCTCATCCTGTTTAAATGCATATGTGAGAAAGCGGCAAAGAAAAGGTCACAAGCAAGGAACCAATAGTGAACTGCTAGTGATTGCGTAAAGAGTTTTTTAATTTATTTTTTTCATTTCGCAGTTTCATTTCAACTCTGTGTGTATCCAACTGATGCACTAAAGCTCAAATCAACAACCTGACCAAATTGCATTGATTTTCAAAAAAGCTGCCATGCACTGAAATATGCCACAATTTATGGATTTTTTAATCATTTGAGCTTCCAGCACATAATTACCAAAATCTTTAGAGGTAATTCTCTGAAAAGATATGCATGCATTAATATAAATTGCAAAAATGTTAAATAAAATCATTCATTTTATCATAATACATGTTACTGCAGTGTTATTTGGGATTCTGTAGATTTTTTAGGTTGATGAATGTTTGTCAATAAAACACTAACTTGTCTTGTTTAACTGACCGTAGAATTCTTCCACATTCGAAACAAATATGTCAATCTGTATATGTGCACATTTATTTATGTTTGTGTAACAGTGAGTGTGTTATTAAGGTGAGAGAGAGAGATCCCCCGCCCCCTCTCTCTCTCTTTGTGTGTGTTTGTCTGTAAGAGAGAGAAGAGGCAGTTAAATCATGTGACTTGCTCACCACACAGGATGAGAGAGAACGACCACAGTGAACAAGAGGTGAGGAAAAGAGAAAGAGGACAAAAGAAGTGTACTAATGATAAGAGTAGATACTGTGCCCAACACCCACAAGATTTTCTTTACATTTGACAGAAAATATGCATTTTTTTATGTACTGGGAGGGATACATAATGAGATTAATTCTTGACCTTTTCTTTCTCCATTTTTTCATTTAAGCCTATATTATTTTAGTGAAACCATATATCATTTAGTTTTTAATAATTCTGAAAATAATTTTCATTGAACAATATGTCTACTTTTGTGTTTTTATTTTATTTTATAGGCCCACTCTTTCCAAATGGTGAACAATTGGAAAGTTACAGGATACCTCCACTAGATGGCCCACTTACATTAACATTGAGAATAAAAATCGGCACGAGACATGAATGAAAATTGCCATTTGTCGCACCCGACAATAACCAATAACAATAAGTCGTGCATACCAAATTATATACAACGGATTTATTTAATGCGACTGTCATGCGCATTATTCCTCTTTCGATGAGTTCCTTCCCATCTGAATTAAAACGTCTGCTTCAAGATTGCGTTGGTTAAATAAGAACAGATGTCCAGCCATTGATCTGAGCTGAGTCCACTTATTTTCTCGCGTGCAATATTACGGCTACCCTAACTAATGCTCCGATAATTGTCTGACTTGTTTCTTGCTTAAATAAATGAACAAATGAGTCAACAAATTTCATTTCTGCTGCAGAAATGAATCATTCCAGCGTCAGACGCTCAACCGTATTCCAGAGGATTTATGGAGCTGCAGAGAGAGTTACCTATGATACATACATCCACCCCGTTCTTCATTTGAGGTGTACTGTGGCAAGCAGTTTTAACATTTAGTCCATACATATAGTGTCTGTTACTGCTATTTATTTATTTAATATTAAAAAATTCAATAACTAATATAATTATTAGATGGTACTTGTTTGTAGAAGTGAGTAGTTATTCTAATAATAAAAAGTTCATTTTGAGTGAAAAACTGATCCTTATTCCTTTGCCAGTCTCTCAGTGATGACAGGTAAACAATTTTATTGTTACTAGTGAATATTTTGCATGTAAATTCTATGGGCATCTGTGGTTCTTTTATCAACAATTTACTTCCAACTAGTATTCCTATCTCTGATCCACTTTTACTTATATGCTAATACTACAATTTATTATTTAACCCTTTCACGTATAAATTTAAAATATTAGCTGAACAACCAGTGTGAGTTCTTCAAAGCGACCGTTATTTAGAAAGTATCACTTTATTGTTTCCATGGTGACGCGTCATTACTTGTGATGACACCGCAACCACAATAGTGCTGTATTTAAGTAAGCAATAGGGTACGAGAGGCTATGCTGAAACGTGAATAAGTCACCCCTTCAGCCATGACTTATTCACGATACAGCACTAGCCTCGAGTGCCTTATTGCTTTTATGAAACAGTTACCACACAATACAAATATTAAAGCCAAAATGATGTGTTAATGCAACTTTCATGAAGTAAACTTTAACTAAAAGCCTTCCTTCCGCCGGAAAAAATAGTCCCTGACTGTGAACAGCAACAGAAGTTATATTATAACGGCATTAGATGGCGGCAAAGATTGTCTTTATGAGCGAGTCAGTCAGCAGTGAAGACTTTTACAATGAAAAGACTGAACTAGACGGAACAAGATGCAACTGACAAATGCTTTGACTAGTGCTGTCAGTCAAGGGAAAACCCCTTAACTGTTAAAAGGACAAGATAATACATTGGACATTTAAACAGATTTTTTATTATGAACATAGGACTGACCTGAAGAAAAATGATAAATCTGAAAGCAGGTAATAAACTTGCTCTCTCGATCTCTTTCTCACAATGCTCTTCTACATAATACAGTAAGCTTCAATAAACAATATCAATTGAGGACAAACAGTTTACGTTGCTAAGAGTGGGTGAGGGTGTGCTAAGAGTGCTAAGGGTGTTGTGATACACAGAACCGTTGGGTGAAGCGGTCATAGCCGTGTTTTATCGTGAATAAAACACAGCTATTGACTAATCAGAATCAAGGACAGGAACTAACCATTTTATAAAGTTACTTACACTTTATAAAATGTGTGTACTTATGTGTGTCTGATATAAATAAAGCGTGTCGTCTAATTATTATGGAAAGTATTGTTATTGCTGCTTCTGTATACATCAGTGTGTATTTTACAAACTCTAAATGTATTGTTTTGTTAGTACTTATGTGTATTTAAATGTCTGAAACCTAAAATAAACATTATGTAGTTGAAAAAACTATTTGTGATATATGAAAAGTGCTGAGTCTCTGGTTTAGCGCCAGAAAGCGCGCAAGCACATTTGAATTTGGCAGTTGATCACATGGTGCACTTAATGTTCTAATCACACCGGTGTGATCATACGTGTAATTACTTGTAAATAAGGGTTAATTACTTGTAAAACTTCAAATAGTTACTATAATTTATTCCAGCTTTACTTATATATTGAATACAGTAGCCTACTGATTTTATGAACTTGGTTTTGTTGGTTGTTGAGCCTTTCTATCCTAAATGTTTACGACAAGGCTACGTCACGACCCGCCACATTTAAAGGAAAATCGATACTTTAAACATACTGTACAAGACATGAGACGTGTGACAGCTAGCTAGGTGTGTGACATGAGGAAATGGCTAGCATCAATTACTTTGGAAGCCTATAGCGCGGACTCCGCCGATTATATTACGAAATTAACTCTCAGTAATGGTGAGACATTGCCCCCTAGTTGTGCGCGCATCTCTGTCATGACGTTGCACAGAAACACGTCTATAGTGAAACAAAACTATAAGTTTATCTACCTCAAGAATGGCACAGTTATTACCTGGCTGGTGAGTCATTTTACTGATTAATTCATCAGAGCAGCACTGACAAAACATTTTTGTGTGAGTATGTGTCCGTCCTATACAGTACGTTTGAATGAGAGAGAGAGTGCGCGCAAGAGTATGCACTTTCAGGACACAATAAAACGTATTTTGTGGCAAAAAATGATGACACTACTTTGTCGTTTTCATCCTATTGTTTACTATATTTATTTCCTTGGTCAGTGTCATTGTGGGTTTTATTTATTTTGTGGTCGTAGGCTGTAAGGACCTTTTGAAATAACTGAAAACATTTGGCAAGGTGATATGGAACCAGGCCCGGCGCCACGAGGGGGCAAAAGGGGGCATTGCCCCCTCAGATCTGATTTGTGCCCCCTCAGTTTCACTTCATCCTCCTTCTCCCCCGAAATGATTTTAACCATTTAACGTGTACGATCACACCTGTGTGATTAAAACATTCAGTGCGTTACTGCTAAATTCAAACCTGCTTTCGCGCTGCTGGCGCTGAGCCAGAGATGGACACGCTCAGTGCTTTTCATATTTCACAACTCTTTAGTGTTTTCAACCACATAATGTTTATTTGAGGTTTCAGACATTTAAACAGACATTAGGCTATATATAAAAAAGATTTATAGTTTGTTTAATGCAAATTCCATACACTGATATGGAAGCTGCAATAATCCTATCAATAATAATTTGATGAAGTTTTTTATTCATATCTACGGAAGAGGATTAGGGCCAAGCAATAATAAAAAATGAAACCATCTCGAGATTAAAGTTGTTAAATTTCGAGAAAAAATGACTTTTTTCTCGTAATTTAATGACTTTATTCTCAACATTTTATCTCAACTTTTTTCTTGAAATTTAACAAGTTTTTTTCTTGTAATTTAACGAGTTTATTCTCAACATTTTATCTCGACTTTTTTCTTGAAATTTAACGAGTTTTTTCTCATAATTTAATGACTTTATTCTCAACATTTTATCTCGACTTTTTTCTTGAAATTTAACACGTTTTTTTCTCGTAATTTAACGAGTTTATTCTCAACATTTTATCTCGACTTTTTTCTCGAAATTTAACGAGTTTTTTCTCGAAATTTAACAACTTTAATCTCGAGATTGTTTTATTTTTTTATTATTGCTTGGCCCTAATCCTCTTCCGTACATATCAGATAGGCTACATTGCATATGAAACAATAATGTTTACTCTCTTCTCCCAGTTCACCAGCCACTTACATTTAGCCTATTTCGGGATAAATGGATGAATTTATCTGATGTTCGACAGATCCTCTGTTTTATCATGATCATTATGGTGTTTAAACAACAAAACACATTCGCTTCCACATATTTGACAATCGGAATATATCTTATAATTCATGATATAGTTAACAATTTGTGAATATTTTGAAAAAAAAGGAAAAATGAAATAAACGCGATACCTGTCATAGTGTGGCTGCATAATGCATCGCCAAGGGACATTCAAAAATGCTTAACGTGAAAAACGCTAAACGTGGCTTAATGTACTAAGACCAAACTCAGAAAACATCATACTAATAAACCATATTACTGTACAGCAAAGCAGACAAGCCCAGAATATGAACAAAATGCGTTTAATTACATGTTGTGTTTTCCTCCCATAGAAAACCGTTAGGCTATAAAGATGTCGCTTAATGTTAAAGTGATATTAAAAGATCAAATTCTGCACAAATCAATTTTTCTGTATAGTATTCTATTTTACTATTCTAGTGTATTTCTTTATGGGAGGAAAACGCTAATTAATGTGTAGCTAATTAACGTGTTGCGTTCATATTCTGGGCTCATCTGCTTTTCTGTTCGTAGTATGCTGTATTAGTATGGTGCTTACTAAGTTTGGTTTGTTAAAATAACACTGTCTTAGTAAATTAAGCCACGAGAATGTCCCGTCTCCGGGGAATTTAAAATAATGCTCTATAATAACGATCGCCTTAAAAGAAAACTCACGCTGGGGCTCATCAATAATATAGAACCCCCCGTCCCCACAATATTGTATTGTTTACTAGAAATTAAATTAAGTCAGTAATATAACAAATCAGTAACATAAATACAGATGGTAACTTAGTGTACAACGATAGTGTTAAAATGGCTTGCCACATTCGGGCACTGCACTAACATGGTCAACACGAGCGTTTCCTTATTTCAGTACGAGCGCTTCTGCAGCGAGTGGAGCTCCAGAGGAAATACCGTCCGTGAAATAGACACGACACTTCTTTTTGACGGATCTGTGCCAGGTATGTCACATAAATCGACCATTTCGTCTGGTTACAAGGGATTTGATATGGAACAGGCTGTCCTAAATGGAAGTAAGGAGATAGGCTATAAATAAAAAAAAATGTACGTATGTCGCATTGTATGATAGAAGTTTTACTAATAAAGAAATTGACATTAATTTAATCTTTGCATCGTTATCGTGACAGACTTTCAGGGGCGTAGGTGAGGGTCTGAGAAACATCGCAGTGGAATATTGAACACGACGCACTAGAATGAGACACGAACAAGTTTCCACACGCAGGTTTTGGTCGTGTTCAGCACAGAGTTGACAGGAGACGTTCTTACTAATGTTTATAACGTAATATTTGTAAAATTATTGTGTGATATCTTTTCATTCCGTGTGGAATTTTCTGTTATCGTCAAACCAAAGCAAACTAACACTTTGAACATTGTTTTTTTTTCCTCATTCACATTCACTTTCAAAATTTGTCAAGACCAGTTCTATGAAAAACCCATATGCGTGTTTCAAAACTTGTAGTTGACTTTCACTTACTTTACTGTGTTGTTCAAAATGAATAGCCAAGTAACTCAGATTGTTAAACAACTAGTTGTAATATCTTGGTGGTTATCACCTGGATCTAACTAGCAGGGGCTGGCTAGAAACCCTCCCAGGCCCTGAGGGTAATCAGTTAGACCTGATCTTCCTTCTGGATTTAGGGGGGGTAAAACAGAAATACGAATTTGTTTTGACCATATTTGGTTTACAGCACATTGATTTAGCTAAAGGCTCCATTAAAGTGGGTGGTTCTTGGTTACATGTGTAATTTTGTCCTCACACTGTAAAACATGTTGTCATTTAACCTAAAATCTAAATGAATGGTTTTATTCAAGTCAGAATAGTTTGTTTGCCAGAGGGGTTAGGGGGTTCCTGGAAGCTTGTGTGATAGTTTAATTTCGTTTCATTCTCAGAATATAGCATTTCTCTTTTTCCATTATTTATTTATTTCATAATTTTCTCTTGTTGTTTTCCTCCTGTATTCGTTATTGTAAGGAAGAACCTGAAGCTCTGGGACTTTGATCCTAATCAAGAATGAGATCGTTATTTTGTTTGTTTTATGGCTGGAGATCTGATCCTAGATTCAGCAGGCAGTTTCCAAGTCTTGGAATTGCTCTTCAAGTTCTTTCTTTGATCTTGCATAGAACAGAATGAAAGCATGCTCATGCTCAAATTTCAGGATTCACACACAAACCCACAGGCTGTCAGTCACACATTACACTCAGATGAGTTTGCAAAAGAAAGTAAGGTGAGGGAAGATAAGCTGTATCTGTACATAGTTTTAAAGCTAAAATGTTGCGAAATGCAATAATGATGCAAACATTGCCTTCTAGCTAAAGCTGGAACTAATTGCTCAGCCTAGTTTTGAGTGTGTAATTTGACACAGCTGAGTGACTGTTGCTCCAATGAAGTAAAAGGGGAGTTTTTTTGTTTTGCAATGAACACTATTGTTCAGCTCTTTGGCTGCATTGCTGGTATGTTACTGTAGGAAGCTGAAGTGAGATGGGTGGGGTGTTATTTTGGAAAAGAACAGTTTGATGCAGCCTTTCCATTTCTGTTCCATTCCCTCTAAACAGAATTGACATGCACTTTAAACAATGCAATTAACATGCACTCTAAACATGCTTGGAATGCCCAGTGTGCTTTGTAAACTTCAGTTTGGCACACAGAAATAAGTGCTGTTGGCCATATAATCACAGAACAATGCAAATATATTCAGGAACATGAGATCATGTGCGTTGTGATTGCAAGGGTGTGTAGAGTGTTTTCTCTAGATTCTAATGTTTTAATGTATCTTTAATGTTATGTAAAATAACTTTTTTCATAAGACACTCCCTTTCTTTTTTTGTTCTTTTTTTCTACTTCTAAGCACTGAACTGTGTTAGGGTGTTCTGGATGGTTGCTAGAGCATTGCTAGGGTGTTCTTGGTTGTTGCCAAGATGGCATTGCTATATGGTTGCTAGGGTGTTTTAGTTTGTTGCTAGGGCATTTCAAGGAGGTTGTGAGGGCATTGCTATGTGGTTGCTAGGCTGTTCTGGGTTGTTGCAAGTGCATTGCTATATGGTTGGTAGAGTATTCTGGGTGGTTACTAGTGCATTGCTAGGGTGTTCTTGGTTGTTTCAGGGCATTGCTAGGTGGTTGCTAGGGTGTTCTGAGTTGTTTCAATTCAAGAGCATTGCTATATGTTTATTAGGGTAATTTGGGTGCTAAGGGATTGCTAGGGTGTTCTTGTTTGTTGCCAGGGCATTGCTATTGGCGCTTTTTGGTTCGGCATGGCTCGGCTCGCTTTACTTTCAGTTTACTTTTCCACTGCAGTTTAGTACCGCATCAAAGTGGGTGGGATTATAGATATAGTTGTGCCACCTTTACTGCCGTGGATCCACACACATGATTGCACATCATCTACTAACCACAATACAGCCATTTTTTTTTCAAGTTGCCTGCGACAGTCGTTTAAAAAAGTCGTTTTTAAAAGTCGCACAAACAAATGATTCTGCGGTGGCTGTTACTGACTATTTAAATCTAGCGGGTTTGGTGTCTCGTGTTTCAAATCCAATGACGCTGGTAGTGATGATTCTCTCTGACCAATCAGTGATCTGCAGTGTTTACACGTCACTTTTAGTATCGGTACGGAACACTTGGAATCTCCACCGAGGTGGTACTATTTATGTGAGCCGTACCGTTCCATACCGAGCTGTCCAATGCAGTGGAAGAGTGCCAAAAAGTGAGACGTATCGAACCGTACCATGCAGTGGAAAAGCACCATATGTGAATGTAAGGGTGCTGGGAGTTTGTTGGTTTGTCAAGGCATTGCTATATATATCCAATCAACCAATCAGATTTGACAGTTTTTGTCAAGTTTAGGCATACAAAAAGGGTTAGGGGCTTCTTATTCATCTATCATTTCCCTTTGATTTTAGGAAAAAGTTATGGGTAGGGTTAGGTAGGGATGCACCGATCCGCCTTTTTCACTTCCGATACCGATCCCGATACCTGGGATTCAGTATCGGCCGATACCGATCCGATCCGATCTTCAAGTAATAAGAAAAGCGCTAAATTACCTAATAAACTGTATGCCTCACTTAGGGCTGTGACGGTCGGCATGACAACCGCGCCACCGCGGTCGTGGAGTGTCACCGGCGGTAGTGTGGCGTGTATATAATATATAATCTCAAAGGTCAGGTTAACCGAGAATTTTCCGTCATTGATGGAATTTTTTTTAGCAGTGACGGAAAAAATCTGCAGCCTGTCCGTCATTTTGACAGATTACTGAGGCTGATGTAACTTAACTGTAATTCCCACCCCTGTCCAGTAGGTGGTGAGTGTGCTCCAGTGTGGCAGCAGAGCGCGAGTTCAGACTCCAGAATAAAATGAAAACGATGCCTTTGATTACACACACCCAGTTTTTCCATTTTATTATATTATATTATAATACTTATGCTTACATAAAGTTTCTAATCCGTTTTGTTTTAAATAGTTTTTATTTTTGTTGTTGCTGACTAAGTTTATGGTCAATGAATGGCTTTTCCTACGTGACATTGTTTACAACACTGATTGAACTGACGTGATACAGATTTCGGTAAGATACTGCAACTTTCAACATATTTTTTGATTTTCATTCATGTTTATTTCCTAGTAAAGTAGTAAAGAAGAAGAGATGATCACGTTCACTCACGATCCTCAAAAAGTGTTGAGATGAGATGTAAGATGAAAACTGAAAAGTGACGCAGACTTTAACTTTTCATAATACTTTCTTTTCATAATATAAATAATTGCATAGCCTATGCCTATTTGTTTATCTTATACGTTTGTGAATACATATGAAAATGTGGACGAAAACAGAAGCTATTAAATGTCTTATAATTAAAATATAAAAATTAAAATGATGCAGCAACATATGATAGATAGGACAGAACAAAAAAAATGCTATTAAACAATCTTTCATTGCGCAAAAATATTATAATATGAACGGCTCCCATGAGCGGCACAAAGCGCTTTTATGCGTATCCCGTGTGCAGAATGATGTGCTTGAAGCACCATGGAATCAGCGCACAGCGGCAGCGCTCCGCAGTGAAAAGTTCAAAGCACAAAGTGAAGAAATATTGATGCGTATTGTATTACCGGTATCTTGATTAAGTATAATAATAGAAACATTGATTCATCTTGGAGAGAGTTTCATTGTGTTGACTGTCGTAACTGAACGCGACACGCAGTCTGAATGCTGAATGGAGAGTGACTGACAGCCGCAGCGGAGGGAGGCCTTTACGTGAACTTTAATTTAACAACTAAAATATTCATCTGTACCTCAAATTAAACTATGGAATGGCTTCAGAACACTTGGAATATAGTGCACAGAAACTTTATGGTGCTTTTTAATGTGTTTGTGCCTTTTGTAGAGCTTAACAACAACAGAATAGTACACGCACAATATCGGATTTTGGATCGGTCCCGCCCGGCCGATACCCGATCCGGCAAAAATGGCAGTATCGGCGCCGATACCGATCTGAATATCGGATCGGTGCATCCCTAGGGTTAGGCTTAGGGGCAGTGATAGGGTTAGGACTACATTTTTTGGACAGGAATGTTGTTCCATGATCAACAAAAGATGTAGCTTGGAAAAATCACAGCTACAGTGTCTGTTAAGAGTAAAGTTTAGTATTTTATATTTGGGCTTTGTTAAAGAGAATATATGTGCATTTTAGTTGGGGATGCACCAAAATTTCGGCTATCAAACATATTCGGCCGAAACAGCTATTTTCGGTTTCGGGCCAAAATGGCTTTGGAGGGCCGAAATCAGTGACCGAAAAAGCCATTTAATTAGCGCTTCTTCAGTATCTATTTTGTGCACGCAAAGTGGATAAGCTACAGCAGTTAATCGTGACGGCTAACTATAGGGCTAGGTTGACAATATTAATTTCTCGATTTTAATCGGTAATGGTATGGATTCTCAAATTTAAAGTCTTTTAGTCTGTGCTGTTTTCTGTTGATACGAATGAAAACTTTACTAAATATTTGTAGCATGCCTGCCATCCAATAGTCGCAAAAAGCTTTGTACTTTGTTACTTTTAATATGAAGCAAAGTCTCATCTCACTTGTTTCACCCGGAGAAAGACGTCAATAAAATAGCTTGTAGGCTATATAGTGTCACTTAGCCTAACATTACATTTACATCAAGAAAGCTATATTCAATGTCCATAAACTCATTAGTATTACATATTCATTACTAAACCTGTTATTGATGTCTTCATTTTTTAATGTATGTTTTAATAAATCTTTCATGAAAACAAGTTATTACAGTTTATTGTTGTTTAAATGATTATATTTCACCAACAAACTGGAGTAGAAACAATGCTGTTATTAAAAGGTTGAAATAAAAACTGCCTTATGTGCAATTTAAATGTTTGTACAACTTCGTTTTTTATTTGAGTGTTGATTATTTAGTATGTTTGATTAAATGATTATTAATTTAATATTTATTTTCAGTTTTCTGTCAAGTGCATTCTGAAGTTTCGGTTTCGACGGTTAATTTTCAGTTCTGTGCATCCCATATTTTCATGTTTGAATTAGTGACATGATAGATTTCTCCAGCTTGTATTCAAATCAGATGAACTGCCATTTGCAGTTGCACTCAATGCATTCACATCACATTTACATTAATTAGCTTATGCAAATAAACACAACCACATCGGCTGTGTTCATGAAATGTGAAATCATAAGTCTCCGGTATCATTTAGATTTATTACTCACATTTTCTAATCTCAAATGGATAAATGATAGATTATATGGATCAACAGGCAGTATGATAGATATGCCAAAATAATACTTTGTGTATCTTGTCACTCCATAAATAATCTTTCTCCTCCTTATCAAGGCCTCCTCATTCAATTTTCTCATTTCTTCCTCCCCCAGTAACTAACTGTGTTAGCCATTGAAAACTAATTACACAACAACTGAATGTGGGAAAGGGTCTCATTATTTAAGAATGTGTTAACATATCCATGACTGAGGTCTTTTAGGAAGTCTCTCACAGTATGTTCATACTCTGTATTGCACATTGTGACCTACACTTGGCCGAAGTTTAAAGAACTGGTTTGTTTACTTGTGACCGACTTGCCTAGAGCATTTAGTGCGACATTCTTTCTCATGTATGTAGTGCTGGCATATCAAAGGGGTTTGGATTCCAGATGTTTACCATTTAGGGACTCGTAAATAATTTCCAGATATCTCTCCCTTTCTGTTCCCAGCTAGTTCTGCTGTGCTGTCAGAGCAGCCTTTAAAGTCATCAGATACTTGCCAAATGAATTGTGCAAGTTTAGTTAAATGCTGAAGGAAATATATTCAGCAGGTTTGGAGCTTTTTTATGGAACAGATGTAAACCACTAACTACCATCCTCTGTGTTTCAGATATGGATCAAAAGCTAAACTCAGTATGAGCAATATACAGTAGCCCATAGCTTTCCTTTGGACATTCACAGACAGAGGACAACGAAGAGAGAGAGAGAGAGACAGCAGCATGGCTGTCTTCAAGCTGGATAATGTTGAAGACCTTTATGAAATTGGAAATGTTTTGGGAAGGTAAAGAGATGTAAAACAATTCATTTTTTCCCCTGCTATATTATCTTTCCTTAAAGAAATTATGACAGTACCATGGTATATACTGCCGTTCAAAAGTTTAGAGTCATTAAAGTATTATTACTAATATTTAGTTTACACTTTTAATCAGCACTGATGCATTAAATTGATCAAAAGTAATAGTAAACACTTCAAAAACAGTTACATTTTAAAATAGTGTTTTGTTTTAATGTTCTACTTATCAAAGAATCCTAAAAAAAAGTAGCTCAACTCATGATTGATAACAATAAATATTTGTTGAGCAGCAAATCAGCATATTAGAATGATTTCTGAAGGGTCATGTGACGCTGAAGACTGGAGTAATGGCTGCGGAAAATTCAGATTTGCCATTACAGGAATAAATTCCATTATAAAATATATTAATTTTAATAATATTTCACAAAATTACTGTTTTACTCTGTTTACTCAAATAAATGCAGCCTTGGTGAGCATAAGAGACTTTCAAAAACATTAAAAAAATCTTACAGATCCAAACTTTAGAATGGTAGTATTTATCATAATATAGCCTACAAATAATATTATATAAAAGTATTACGATCATATACATTGGTCTTCAAATAGTATAGTTTCCAATATATCCATTTAATAATTATAATATACAAAAAAATAATGTAAGGTTCATTTATTTATTTTTTTAAAGTGGTTTTAATTGGTTAATTATTACATTAAAATGTAAATAAATTATTATTAGGCTGAGAAAAAAGTAAAGAATCTAAAATAAATATATAAATATTATTAAAATAATTTACAGTGCTATCTATATTAAAGAAAATGAAAATTCTGTCATTTATTACTTACCCTTATGCCGTTCCACACCCGTAAGACCTTCGTTAATCTTCAGAACACAAATTAAGATATTTTAGTTGAAATCCGATGGCTCAGTGAGACCTCCATAGGGAGCAATGGACACTTGCTCTCTCAAGATCCATAAAGGTACTAAAAAAATATTTAAATCGGTTCATGTGAGTACAGCGGTTCAATATTAATATTATAAAGCGACGAGAATATTTTTGGCCGATTTCAAAACACTGCTTCAGGAAGATTCAGAGCACAAATGAATCAGTGTAATGAATCATGGTTCATGATTCGACACACTGATTCATTTGTGCTCCGATGCTTCATGAAGCAGTGTTTTGAAATCGGCCATCACTAAATAAGTCATTATTTAGTTTTTTTTGGCGCTCCAAAAATATTCTCATCACTTTATAATATTAATATTGAACCACTGTACTCACATGAACTGATTTAAATATGTTTTTAGTACCTTTATGGATCTTGAGAGAGGAAGTGTCCATTGCTCCCTATGGAGGCCTCACTGAGCCATCGGATTTCAACTAAAATATCTTAATTTGTGTTCCGAAGATTAACGAAGGTCTTACGGGTGTGGAACAACATGAGGGTGAGTAATAAATGACAGAATTTTCATTTTTGGGTGAACTAACCCTTTAAGTATTTTACTATATTATAATATACAGCTGGTGTACTAGGCATACATTGTACTGTTATGATTATCTGTTTTGACTTACATAGTTTAATAACTATGTAATTGTTTAGTTTAAGTTTTTCTACAACCCTAATCAAACACACCTGAACCAGCTAATCAAGTCCTTCTGGATTGCATGAAAATCACAAGCTGAAGCAGGTTTGATATAGAGTTTGCAGGGCAGTGGGCCTCCAGGTGCAGGGTTGAAGCCCTTTGGCCTTGTTCTTAACACTTATCTCTGTTCATTCTCTCTCTCGCCGTCCCAGTGGTCACTTCGGGCAGGTGCGTGAAGTGCGGGAGCGGGCTACTGGCGCTCAGTGGGCGGGGAAGTTTCTGAAGCTGAAGCGAGGTGTAGGAAGCAGGCTGGGCCTGGAGAGAAAGAGTGTGGAGAAGGAGGTGGAGATCCTACAGAACCTTCAACATCAAAACATCATGGCTCTCAAAGATGTTTTCGAGAGCAGGGCAGAGGTGGTCCTCATCGTTGAGCTGTGAGTATATGTGTATGTCTGAGGTATACAAAATGAAAAAGAGAAAAGATGGAGGAGGCTTTTTTATATAGAAAACAATAGAAAGTGATAATATGATAAATATTATGAAGAAAATGTCCATTGTATTTTAGAATAAAATCAAAAGTAAGAAATGAAATATATATTTTGCATTAAGGAAATGTCTATTTTTTTTTACCTCTTTTTATATTGTGAAATTCTTTTCAGGACAATTAAATAAATTTACCCTAAATAAATAAATAATAAATAAATAAATAAAATTATTAATAGCATAAATTAAATTAAATTACATTTAAACCTTACATTTTTAAATAATAGAATAAAATATTTTTTTGCATTACACCAATGATGATGACCTGTGGTTTATCTTTTTTTTTTTTTTTTTTTGTATATAGCATAAAGGGTGGAGAACTCTTTGATTTCATTGCTGAGAAAGAAAACCTCACCGAGACGGAGGCCATTGAGTTTATGAAGCAGATTCTGGAAGGTGTCCGCTACATGCACCAAAAGAACGTTGGCCATTTTGACCTGAAGGTAGGAAGGAAGCCCAGGTCTATGGAAAACTCTTAACTATATAAGTCAGAAAAGTGAACCGTTCAACCACATGAACAGTTTCAAATGGCCTTCAAAAGTTAATTTTAACTCAGCAAGCATGTCACTTCCTATAAAGATTTCAACATGGTAATGAGGAAGTAGACTGTGTACCTTTCTCACCCAAACTGTCACCTCTGACCAAATTTAGACACTTCCTGATGAAATATTGACACTTCAAGCACAACAGTATTTATATTTTGATTATGTGTACATTGTGGAAATATCTGTTATATTTATTTATATCTGTGTCTATATCAAACTTTACTGAGATTCTCAAAGAACCCACATCAGAATTGAACTGAACTAAAACCTGCATAGAAAAAACTATGTTAGGGTTAGATTAATTTCAACACAAGTCAAATTAAACATATATTTTACAATAAAAATCAATAAACGTTGTGAGAGTAAGACTAAAGACATATTTTTATCTTCCTTTTTGTTCTTCAGCCAGAGAACATCATGTTGTCGGACAAGCACGCTCCCAAGCCAGACATCAAGATCATTGATTTTGGCATGGCTCATCGCTTCATTCAAGGAGAAGAGTATAAGAGTTTAGGTGGAACCCCTCAGTATATAGGTGAGTGGCTCAGTCTGTTTGGTTTTGACTTCAAGTAAATTTGTGTATTTAAAGGCCATAAAACTACGCAAATATGCAAATGCAGACCTGAAAGCTTGTCCAATACCACAAGCATGAGATATGCACTACAATTCAAAAGTTTGGGGTCGGTAAGACTTTAATGTTTTTGAAAGAAGTCTCTTATGCTCATCAAGGCTATATTTATTCGATCCAAAATACAGTAAAAACCCCCAATTTTATTATGTTAAATAAATGCTGCTGTTAAAGGTGCCCTAGAATTGAAAATTGAATTTACCTCGGCGTAGTTAAATAATTAGAGTTCTGTACATGGAAATGACAAACAGTGAGACTCAAACACCATTGATTCCTCCTTCTTATGTAAATTTGATTTTTGCAAAAGACCTTAGACTGGCGAATCTCAACATAACACCGCTGTGACAACAGTTGGGATTAATGTCTGGAGCAGCACAGCTAGTATTAACGTCTGAATCTGTGCAACAATCATCAGACTTTATGCAGGTAAGGACAATAGCAAAAAATGGCAGATGGAGCAATAATAACTGACATGATCCATGATATCATGATATTTTTAGTGATATTTGTAAATTGTCTTTCTAAATGTTTCATTAGCATGTTGCTAATGTACTGTTAAATGTGGTTAAAGTTACCATAGTTTCTTATTGTATTCACGGAGACAAGAACCATGTCGTTATTTTCATTATTAAACACTTGCAGTCTGTATAATTCATAAACAAATCTTCATTCTTTATAAATCTCTCCAACAGTGTGTAATGTTAGCATTAGCCCCGTTAGCCGCTATCAAACTCATTCAGAATCAAATGTAAACATCCAAATAAATACTATACTTACATGATCTGATATGTTGCATGACAAACACGTTGTAAAGATCCATTTTGAGGGTTATATTAGCTGTGTGAACTTTGTTTATGCGATGTATTATAGAGTTGCGAGCTTGGGGGCAGGGAGCGCGAGCATTTAAAGGGGACACGCACAGAATCGGTGCATTTCTAATTATGCCCCAAAATAAAATAAATAAATAAAAAATCTATGGGGTATTTTGAGCTGAAACTTCACAGACACATTAAGGGGACACCTTAGACTTATATTACATCTTGTGAAAAAGGGTTCTAGGGCACAAAGGTAGGGTAGGCAATTTTGGAGAGGCTAGCAATAGCAAGCTAGCTTTGAAAGCATAATATCCCACCCTTCCTTCAGAGCATCTCCAAAGCCACGCCTCCTCCAAAAAACATGAACGAGCACAGTCAGAGCAGAGTCTTCAAAGTGCCATGAGAAATGGTGTTGGTAGAGGGTTGAACACAACAGTCTCAGATTACCTCATGTATTGGTGTTGTTTGTTCAAGATAAGTTGACAAGGCAGGTAGGACATCCTATCATTGCATTTGGACCAAATGCAATGATTGGACGAACTTTTTATGGTCTTGAGCCTTCCATAGAATGAATGAATATATATATATATATATATATATATACTTGTTTAATGGCATCTTTTTATGAATGAAGGCCAGTATCACTGATATTAATACTGCTACTGATGGATGAAATTGTTTTTTCCCTCCAATTTTAAACATGAATTATAGCCATTCAACATTACAGTATAATTCAAAGCTATTCATTATTTTTATTTTTTTTTACATTTATTAGGCTTCAAAAAATATAACAACATTTAATTTAAGTGAATTTAAAACAATCTTCACATAAACTCATCATAAATATCATATTTACCTGTGCCCTTTCTACCTGTCTAACAGATAGGAAATAGGGGTGTAACGGTACACAAAACTCACGGTTCGGTACGTACCTCGGTTTTGAAGTCACGGTTCGTTACAGTTTTCGGTACAGCAGGTGGAGAGAAAACTAAACATAAAATTGCCTTTTTTTATTATTAAACAGAGGTTTACTGAACAAATTGTGTTTTTGTCTTTAAATATATTAAATTAAATTAAAACTAAAAGTTTAAGGATAAAAAAATGATCTCTGCTAATGCTATAAACTATGTAGGCAAACTATTAGCCTAAATTCAATTGCTTTTTATTTTTAGATAAAATAATCAACACTCAAATAACAAATTGTATGCAAACCTGTAAGCTGCACCTAAGGCAGTTTTTGCATTAACTTCTAAATGTTTTTACTCCAATTCGTTGTTGAAATATAATCATTTCTACACAGTGGCTGTTATTTTAACATCAGATTTATTTAAACATACATTAAATAGCCTAATCAGGATATCACTAAAAGGTTAAGTAAAATAATGAATATATTGGCTAATACAGTGCATATATTAAGCGAAAGAGTTCATTTCTCTAGCGAACTAACAAGCTGTGAACACTGAATGGCTTTTCTGAGGTAAATGCATCATGACATATTGTTGAATACGGAAGCTTTCATTGATGTCTTTCCACCGTTGAAACACTGAATGAGCGATTACATGAGATATGACCGTTTCAGTAAGTTGTACTGAATCTTGCAACATACCTTCAGATGTTCTTTCATGTTTATTCTGTAATTAGTATTAAGGAGGAAGAGATGAACACATTCACTTGCGCTCCGCGCTCGTGCTGCCGGTTGAACTGAGGCGCCTGTACAGTGATCTGTCACCCCACATCAAAGCACGTCAAAATGGCATTTTCTGTTTAAACTTCATGATTTCGTGGACAGAATTTGAAGGATGACACTTTGTTTCTTATCGAAAGTAACAAAACGCAGAGCTTATTGCGGTTATTGGTGGTGAATATTGGTTGCAATGTAATGCTTCGGTACACTGTACCGAAACGGTTCGGTACAAATACGTGTACCGTTACACCCCTAATAGGAAATATACAGAAAATGAATAAAGTTACCAAACAGTCTGCACAGCAAAAGTTGTAGCCAAAATAAATATAGATTAATTCTTATTAAAGTTCTTTAGTCAAGAGCAGTGAGTAATTTTCTGTTACCTTTGGTCTTTATCTACCAACGTGGCTGCTGTCACTTTAAGATCTGCTGCTGCTGCACATGACGCTTCCCACTTTCTCACAACTTTTTTTTTTTTGTTTAAGACGATGCTCGACAAAATGGACATTTTTTTAATTATTGTGTGTGTTATTGTTTGTTCAAGTGCGAAAGAGAACACAATTCTGGCACGAGTGAGGACATTCACAGACAGCGCGCTCTCTTTTGGTGTGCTTGAATGGTTTCAAAGCATTTGCATGAATAAGAGAGTGATCATATATTTTAACGCTAGCCAAAGGATGCCAGAAAAAACAGATGCTACATTAATTGCAATTTTAAATATTTTTAACACTGGAAAAAATTAATCGCATGTGTTAACGCGGTAACGTTGACAGCACTATTATATTATATTATATTATATTATATTATATTATATTATATTATATTATATTATATTATATTATATTATATTATATTATATCTTTAAATATTTATTGCTATCACGATGTGAATAGACGTTCAACCAGTATAACAAAAAGTGGTTCTGAAAAAAAAAAGCCTACCCTACCTCTAATAAAAAGTTAAAAAGAACAGAATTTATTTTAGTCTTTCTTGTCAATTTAATGCATCTTTGCTTTAATTGAATTTATTATGTTCTTTAAAAATATAAAATCTTACTGACCTGAAATATTTGAACAGTATTGTATACTTAATGTTCATATATGGCGGTAAAAAACCTCTGTCATCGAAGGGATGATAAGAGTTACCTTCAGATGTCTGTGCTGTTAAACCAGTTTTGTTATTATTCAGCTAACAATAAATGTGTCAACAGCTGAGTGTGTGTTTTTGTAACTGTTCAAGCTAATAGCATCTGCATTTATATAACTGCGTACAGTATTTTTTTTAGTTTGCATCTGCTCGAGTGTGTGTTTGACTCAACACCTGCCTCTGTCTCTGTATGTGTTATGTTCCTGCCTTTAGCAATATGCACAAATTTTAGTTCCTGCCATCTCCATGGAGACGATCTAACTTCAGATGGCAGCGCTGCGTCAGTTCAGCTGAAAAATGAGTGGTCAGGAACAGAAATAACTATTGTGAGATCACAAATGTGATCTCACTGCTGATGTACTGCAGAAATGTCCTTGAGTGATCTAACAGCTCATCAGTTCTGTTAAACACAATGTGTCTGCAGAAAACATACTGAAATATCACACACACACACATTCTTTGGTTGGCCTGCTACTCTTATCTCTACTCTTATCTTTTAAATATTGTCCTTGACATGAACATATATTTTTTGTGATAGAAATACACTTTATATAAATAGATGTTTTAATATGCATAATTAATATGAATAATAAATAATACATTATATATAATTTATTCAATAAATACATGTAATTAATATATTATTAAATAATAATATTTTTACAAGCTTTTGTCAGATAGAAATACACTTTATATAAATAGATGTTTTTTTTTAAATATGCATAATATGAATATTAAATAATACATTATTTATAATTTAGTAGATATATTTAATAAATGAATTATGAATGTAAATATTATAAATATATTGAATTATAAATAATGTATTCAATAAATAAATGTGATTAATATATTATTAAATAATTATATTTTTACTAGTTGTTGTCAGATAGAAAAACACTTTATAAATAGATTTTTAATATGCATAATTAATATTAATATTAAATGTATTCAATAAATAAATGTATTTAATATATTATTAAATAATTATATTTTTACTAGCTGTTGTCAGATAGAAATACACTTTATATAAATAGATGTTTTAATATGCATAATTAATATGAATAATAAACTATAAATTATTTATTCAATAAATAAATGTAATTAATATATTATTAAATATAATATTTTTACTAGCTGTTGTGATAGAAATACACTTTATATAAATAGATGTTTTAATATGCATAAATAATATGAAAAATAAATAATACATTATATATAATTTATTCAATAAATAAATGTAACTAATATGTTATTAAATAATAATATTTTTACAAGCTGTTGTCAGATAGAAATACACTTTATATAAATAGATGTTTTTTTTAAATATGCATAATATGAATATTAAATAATACATTATTTATAATTTAGTAGATATATTTAATAAATGAATTATGAATGTAAATATTATAAATATATTGAATTATAAATAATGTATTCAATAAATAAATGTGATTAATATATTATTAAATAATGATATTTTTACCAGTTGTTGTCAGATAGAAAAACACTTTATAAATAGATTTTTAATATGCATAATTAATATTAATATTAAATTTATTCAATAAATAAATGTAATTAATGTATTATTAAATATAATATTTTTACTAGCTGTTGTGATAGAAATACACTTTATATAAATAAATGTTTTAATATGCATAATTAATATGAATAATAAATAATACATTATATATAATTTATTCAATAAATAAATCTAATTAATATATTATTCAATAATAATAATAATAATAATATTTTTACAAGCTGTTGTCAGATAGAAATACACTTTATATAAATAGATGTTTTTTTTTAAAATATGCATAATATGAATATTAAATAATACATTATTTATAATTTAGTAGATATATTTAATAAATGAATTATGAATGTAAATGTAAGTAGAAGACTGTGAATATTGGTATTGGGCAATGCAAGTATCATTTTTTCTTCACATGAGCCTAAGCAAAAGTAGAATGCTACTTGATATTAAGCTGTTCCCTTTTGTTCAAAGTGACTAGCACTTTACTTATCATGAGGACATCCTTTGTGAACAACTAGAGGTTAAGTGTTTTCTAAGCACATATAGTGATTGGCTGAATTGTGATCTCAATAACTCACCAGTTCCTGAGTCTGCCCTACTTATGGCTGAACCTATCCTCAGTGATTAAGTTAACACCACCACTTTGTCATTAAAAAAAAAAAACTTTCATTTGAAAGACTAATAGGTTTATCCACACCCAAAAACTAAAATTTTCTCATCATTTACTCACCCTCATGTCATTCCAAACCTTTTGTCTTTTTGTGTGTCCTCTTTTTTTTTCTTTTTTTTTGGGTTGAACTATTAAGTCATTTTCAGTCACAAAACAATTAGAGATTACGCCTAACTAAGGCAGTCTGCTGCTTTAAATCAACAAAAAACAATCCTGCAGATTTTCTGTCAATGTAAAGTGAAGCTTTGTTCATATGAAACTCAGTAGGGAACAGAGCACAATCTGCTGTGGTTCATGTGAGGACATGATCTCAAAGAATGCACTTAATGGTATGATTTTTTTTTTTAGTTTGACTTCTCAAAAATGCTTGCTTCTGTCTGGCCAAAGCTCTCTCAAACTTATGATTAATGTAATAAAATGAGATAAGTGCGCTGTTGCAACTGAAAAAATGCTGAGGGCTTTCCAACAAGAAAGTTGGAAAGTTTTATTTTAACTTTACATTATTTTTTTCCTGACTTAAATCTTTCCTTTTTTCTCAGGCCCTGAGATCATCAACTTTGAGCCTCTCAGTACAGCAGCAGATATGTGGTAAGTCTTACCTGCTTAAATTAGTAACAAACACTCAAATGTTCATGCAAATATAAGGTTAGTGTGCATAAGGGTGTTTTTAGGCATGCTCAGACTTGATTCGCCTTCTGCAGATATCCCCAGGTGCTTGTTTAAGTGTGTGCATCTGTCTCAGCGTGCATATATATTTGTACATGCAACTGAATATGGATGTCATGTGCGAAACATTGTCAGGAGGCAAACTATTTTGGCTTTTGACAGAACGCAGTAGCTATCATCTGCTGTGCCAAAGACAACAACTCATGTCTGGTTAGCATAATATGTGTTCGGTTTACATCTTAATCATTCCTGAAGCTCAACTGGTAGAGCATGGCACAAACAAAGCTGGGGTCATGGATTCAGTTTCCAGAGAACACTGATAAAATCTGAAAAAAATTCACATAAGTCACTTGACATATAAAAGAATATATTAGATAAATAGTGAATTTCTATATCAAAATGTAAACTTTGTGAATTATATTTTATAATTATATATTTATTTTATTAATGAAATTATATATATGAAATAGCTTAAGAATATATTTTTTAATTATTTTTAGATATAATAGTTGTGTATAGTTGTATATAAACATTTTTATTTTAATATGTTTAAAAATATATATATGTAAAATAGTTAATAATAGTAATATGTTTATTTTTATAGCGCCTTTCAAGAACCCAAGGTCGGTTCACAAAATTAATACAATCAATTGACAAACTAAATATAACAGACAGTCAGAAGGGACATTCAGAAGAACAGAAGTTTACAACAAATAACTACAGATAATTAACATATAATAAAAATGAATAAATAAAATTAAAATTAATAAAATATTTTTATTATGTTACTAATATTTATTTTTGGTTTGCATGTCGAATAGCTCAGAATTCTATACACAGGCTTTAAGATTCATTTAATGATGATTAATCATGTTCTTGTGATGTTTTTCAGGAGTATTGGTGTCATCACCTACATTCTGTAAGTAGTCTTTTATTGTTCATCATCATATGACAACACTCCAGACAGCCAAATCCTTTATGAATCATTCTGCAGAAAGTCTGTTCCAGATATTCAGATTTTCAGAACTGGGACATAAATTACCTCTGAAATAAAGCCTCCCTTTGACAAGCAATGTGCTTTCTTGAGTTTATAGGTCAGGTCCCATGGGATGAGATCAGTTATGTCAGAAATGAAGCACACCAGATATGGAGTAGATAACCAACAGAATGCTTAGTAATAGCCTTCGGCTTTAAAGGATTAGTGCACTCCAGAATTCAGATTTCCTGATAATTTACTCACCCCCATGTCATCCAAGACGTTCATGTCTTTCTTTTTTTCAGTCAAAAAGAAATTAAGGTTTTTGAGGAAAACATTCCAGGATTTTTCTCCATATAGTGGACTTCACCAGCGACCAATGGGTTGAAGGTCCAAATTGCATTTTCATTGGAGCTTCAAAGGGCTCTACACGATCCCAGACGAGGAATAATGAGGAGTCTTATCTAGGGAAAGATCTGTCATTTTAAAAAAAATAAAAAATATATATATATATATGTACGTTTTAACCACAAATGCTCGTCTTGCACTGCTCTGTGATGCACCATGCATTACGTAATCATGTTGGAAAGGTCACGCGTGACGTAGGCAGAAGTACTCTGTGCAAAAAACTCATTTTTTCCCTCAACTTCAAAATTTTCTGACATCGTTGTTTTACCCTTTTTGTAAAGGTGTTCATGCTGCCTTAAAATTTAAGTTTAGTCAACTCAAATATCCACTTAGTACAACTTCGCAATTCAAGCTGACTTGTTGACAAGTTGACAACTTTCTCAGTTGGTCACACCAGGACATGATTTAGTCGCACCCTTTTTTTTTTTTGCTACAACATGGGATTAATCAATGCATGCTGATGAATAGTTGTCTTAATCTGCATACCCTAGTTTTGCACTGATGTAAAAAGACTGACAGTGACATGAGACCTCATGTTGGCAAAATATTTTAATCTTTTAACTATCAAATCAAAAAACTATCGGTCAAAAACAGAACGGTCTGACTTTATCTTTGTGAAATTATATGCTACACAAAAAAAGCATGAAACAAAAACAGCAGACAGGCTGAAGGTGATGCAAATTCACTCTCTGACAGCAGGTGGCGCTTATGGAAGAGCAGTGATACAGCATTTCCTTGGTTACCGCTGTAAACAAAGCAGCACTGCGTGACAGTATAAATAGCTACTTTAATTGGAGGTAAGACAAAAATAAAATGCCACTGCCATCGAAACTTTTCTGAAGACAGCAAGTTCCCTTCTGAGATATATTCATATAACCCCTCACCCGCAATTCAATATCTATATTTCGAGCATCGTGAACAGTGAGCTGCTCTGCCTGCTACAGAATTTTCTCCTCTTTGCGTCCGTCTTCAGCATCTCTGGCCTCTTGTTAATGGCCGTTTGCAGACTCAGGCACTATTTACCTTTATCACTGTCCCAGTAGCTCCCGAAAATAACAGAAAAACAAATACAAAAAATACAGTACAGACACTGGAGAAATGTAATGTATTTTTGTACTCATATTTTTGTTATTTTCGGGAGCTACTGGAACAGTTGATAAAGATCTACCAGTCGATCGCAACTGGCGACCCTAAAAGCCATTGCTGCTGGAAGTTGTGCCTTTTCTTTTTCCTTTGCTCACTCGGTTCCTCCCTGTCCGCACCTGTGTTCTCGTCATCAGTTGTGTCTGTATGCTGGCTAGTTGGCTCGTCCTTTCCACCAGCATCCTTGACCTCCAAACTTTGCTTTTTAAAGTATTCAGCTATTGACCTTTTCATTTTAATATGGCTTATTTCCTAAATTTCCTGAATTCCTAATTGGCGCATTTCATCATCAGTGTGCAATGCGCATGTACGTTCGCTCTCTAGCGGTTAATAAATAGAATTGCATGTGTCTTGCGGAAAAACATTGTAGCCGGAGAAACTTCTTTCTCTTTATGTCTATGACGAGTCATGCAGGTACTGGGCTACTTCGCAGTGGTGCCGAACCAGACCGCTCTAAAATAGTCCGAATATAAACACTTATTATAGGCATACCATAGTGATTCAGGATAAGACAAAAATACGGTTTGGAAAATGGATTCATGATGTACTCGTCCATTATATATTAATTTTGTTCATTTTGAACACAAAAAAGTTAGGGATTGCTAGGGATACACTGCCGTACTGTTGCACACGCACAAATTTAACAAAGTGCATGACCATGCACTCGCACAAATGCTACCACGTCAAATTTGATCTCACACATTCTCAAAAAATGGTCGCAGTCTGGAACCCTGCTAGATAAGACCCTGATTCCTCAGCTGGGATCA
Organism: Megalobrama amblycephala; assembly: GCF_018812025.1. Taxonomy (NCBI): domain Eukaryota; kingdom Metazoa; phylum Chordata; class Actinopteri; order Cypriniformes; family Xenocyprididae; genus Megalobrama; species Megalobrama amblycephala. The sequence goes on along the minus strand of NC_063052.1, from coordinate 26,792,723 downwards.
TGTAGAGCTGCATTTAAATTGCAATTTGGACCTTCAAACCGCTGGTAGCCATTGAAGTCCACTATAGAAAATACTGAAATGCTTTCCTCAAAAACCTTAAAGGTGCTCTATGTAAGAATGACAGCTAGTGGTTGAAATGGGTACTGCAGTCAAAATTCAAAATATTGTTTGCTCCGCCCCCTCCTCCTCACACTTGACTCTCTCGGGTTGCCAGTTTGAAGACACGCAACAGGAGCGAGCTCAATTGACATTGGAAGGCGAGGAGACTTACACACTGTAAGATAATTAGTTGATTTATTGACAATTCACTGCATTAGTTTTCCGCCAACTGGCAACCCGGGGTGGTGAAATACTATTGGGTAAATTGGCAACGTGCGGTCTTGCACAGACCAAAACAAAAACAGAAACACAGAATGCAAATTTCAAAGTAAAATAACTGGCTGTAACAATGGTTTTCAGAGAAACAAGTATGTGAACTCAGCATGTTTAATAAATATCTGCAAACATATGGTATTTTTATGCTTTAGTACAGTTTTTTCAACTGAAGAAAGAAAGACATAAACATCTTGGATGACATGGGCGTGAGTAAATTATCAGGAAATGAATTCTGGAGTGAACTAATCCTTTAAGCGGGAATAAAGCAGTTGATCTTAAAGATGGTGTCCGTAATTTTTAAATGTTAACATTTTCTCCTCTCGCAGATTATCATGGAGAGATATGTCAGGAATAATGCCTGTAGAAACTATTGTATTTTGATGGAAACTATAGACCATTTCAAAGACGTAAACAACAAACAAGTTGGAATGCGTGTGACTAGTCTTGAAGTATTCCAGTGGTGCCATTTTTAAATCTCAGATCTGGTATGTGCATACTTTTAAGTCAAGTGATAATGGAACACTCAAGGTGTTTAGAAAAACAATTGAAAATAAACAATGATGTGGAATTACCGTATCCTTTAAATTTTCAGAAGGTTAGTTCCAGGCCTGGGGAGCATCCAACCATAGAGCAACATAGACCTCATTTTAATTTTGATGTTCTTAAAGGATTAGTTCACTTCTGAATGAAAATTTCCTGATAATTTACTCACCCCCGTCATCCAAGATGTTCATGTCTTTCTTTCTTCAGTCGAAAAGAAATTAAGGTTTTTGAGGAAAACATTCCAGGATTTTTCTCCATATAGTGGACTTCAGTGAGGTTCACCAGGTTGAAGGTCCAAATTGCAGTTTCAATGTTGCTTCAAAGGGCTCTACGTGATCCCAGACAAGGAATAAGGGTCTTATCTAGCGAAACAGTATGTCATTTTCTAAAAAAAAAAAAAAAATGTAATTTATATACTTTTTAACCACAAATGCTCTAACTCTGCGATCCACACGCATGATGTAATCACGTTACAAAGGTCATGCGTGACATAGGCGGAAGTACCAATCCAGTGTCTACAAAGCATGCAAAGATTAAGCCAAACGACAATATCGGACGATTTTGAATTTGGAGGATAAAATTAGATGAAGGTTTTCGCCCTACTTCCGCCCACTGACCTTTCAACATAATGCGTGGCACAACGCATGAACATCTTGGATGACATGGGGTTGAGTAAATTATCAGGAAATTTTCATTCAGAATTGAACTAATCCTTTAATAGAGGGATTAAATCAATTAACGCAATTCCACTGTGCATCGAGTGCCTCCTGCTGATCTAGTAGCTGTATTAACATGGCATTTTATGCACAGAAGCCATTGGCACATGCCGCTGTGGCACATCCAGTTGTCATTGGCATGTGCCACTAAACAAATACGTCACTTCCTTAAGCTGACGAATGGCCATTGAAATGGTCTATATTTGTCATAATAAATTTTTTATGAAGGACTTAGTGTATATATGCAGTATTTACCCCCTCTCTCAGTTCTCTAAACAGTTAAAACATTTGTTATTCATGTATATTTATGCCATCAGTTTGAGTGGCCTGTCACCATTCCAAGGGGAGACGGATGAAGAGACGCTGAGGAACATTGTGGCAATGAACTATGAGTTTGAACCTCACCACTTCAGCCAAACCAGCAACATGGCCAAAGACTTCATCCAGAAACTGCTAGTTAAAGACCAGAGGTAACAAGAATTACAGTCATTATATTTGAATCATTGGGATTATCTATCTATCTATCTATCTATCTATCTATCTATCTATCTATCTATCTATCTATCTATCTATCTATCTATCTATCTATCTATCTATCTATCTATCTACCTGTCTGTCTGTCTGTCTGTCTGTCTGGTTGAGATTTTAATCTTTAAAGGGATTTTAATCTTTAAAGGGATAGTTCACCCAAAAATGTAAATTTTGTCAAAATTTACTCACCTTCAAGTTGTTCCAAACCTGTATAAATTTCTTTGTTTACAGTTAAATTACAGTAATGTATAAATTTCTTTGTTCTGCTGAACACAAAGGAAGATATTTTGAAAAATGTTTGTAACCAAGCAGACCTTGCCCCCTATTGACTACCATAGTAGGAAAAAAAATACTCAAGATCTGCTTGGTTCCAAACATTTTTCCAAATATCTTCCTTTGTGTTCAGCAGAACAAAGAAATTTGCACAGGTTTGGAACAACTTGAGGGTGAGTAAATTATGACAAAATGTTCATTTTTGGGTGAACTATCCCTTTAACTGTCTAAACTTTTGTCTATTTAATACTTTTTAAGGGTTTAATATTGTTATTTGACTTCTGTGCATTTGTATTTAGTGAAAGAATGACAGCAGAAGAGTGTCTCATTCATCCCTGGATTAAGGTGAGATGCATAAACTTTCCCCTTTCCTCTTTTATATTTTCTGGCATAACTATTTGTCATTTTCTCATAAGGATTATTTCATTAACTGTTTTCCAAAACCGTTTCTCTTTTAGCCTCTCAATAGAACTCAGATAGCCAACAGGAACCGCTCCTCCATCAACATGAAAAACTTTAAGAAGTTCAATGCAAGGAGGAAATGGAAGGTTGGTGTTTGTTTGTTAAACAGCATTGCTGTGGGTTTTGTCTGCATGGTCAGAGAAACATGCTATTGGCTGGAGTTTGTAGACTGTTGTCACCCGCAGACCAAATTTCTTCGCTACTTGTGTGTCTCACTGCATGCTTTGTCTTTCATGTCTTTCTGTCTCCCTCAGTCAATCTCTGTCCCTCCTGTACTGATGAACATCTAGTATCATTCTTCATATCAGCCTTTAATTTCCAAATTCAGTGATTTTACATTTAATTAGCAGCCATGTTTTTACATAATGTGAGTCTTTCTTGATGATGCACACTCTTTTTATTTGCTGTGATGCCAATGGTAGCATGTCACTACCATGATGGGTTTTTTTTTTCATTAAACATATATAAAATAATTTGTAAAGGAATTCATGTAACAACAGTTGTTGTCATGACTAGGGGCTCTTAAGCTCTAAAAAAGCACCGTAAAAATGCCTGTAAAAATTGTTGCTTTAAATGTCTGGTTGCTAACACTAACTTAGCTGACTCAAATGACTTCTCTGACCTAACAGACCAATGAGTAAAGAGAGACACCTGCTGTTCAGTAGAAACTCTTGAGTCATTTTGTTACTCTGTCGTGATGCATATTTGTTGCTCTTTTTCTGTTTGGATTGTGACAAATATTTTGTGGAAATACACTGTAATATTTATTAACTATGCGAATCTTGTTGATTTTTTTCATCTGACACTGTAGATGTCCTTTAACATGGTTTCGGCTTGTAATCGGTTTTGTCGACTGCAGTTACTGTGTAAGGCTCGTGGTCCGGAGCAACAAGAACTGGTAAGAGTCTCATGCAAACAGGTTCATATATCCACCAAACATACTTTTAAATAATTAAGCGGGTAAATAAAATAAAACCCATCTTTGTACTTGTAATAACCCTTTTTTGTGACATTTTTTAAGAATAGTTATAGGGTTAGTTCAGCCAAAAATGAAAATTCTGTCATTTATTACTTACCCTCATGCCGTTCCACACCCGTAAGACCTTCGTTAATCTTCAGAACACAAATTAAGATATTTTAGTTGAAATCCGATGGCTCTGTGAGGCCTACATAGGAAGCAATGACACTTCCTCTCTCAAGATCCATAAAGGTACTAAAAACATATTTACATCGGTTCATGTGAGTACAGTGGTTCAATGTTAATATTATAAAGCGACGAGAATATTTTTGGAGCGCCAAAAAAACAAAATAACGACTTATTTAGTGATGGCCGATTTCAAAACAATGCTTCATGAAGCTTCGGAGCTCAAATGAATCAGTGTATTGAATCTGCTGTTCGGAGCGCCAAAGTCACGTGATTTCAGCCGTTGGCAGTTTGACACGCGATCTGAATCATGATTCGACACACTGATTCATTTGTGCTCCGATGCTTCCTGAAGCAGTGTTTTGAAATCGGCCATCACTAAATAATTCTAATTCTCGTCGCTTTATAATATTAATATTGAACCACTGTACTCACATGAACCGATTTAAATACGCTTTTAGTACCTTTATGGATCTTGAGAGAGGAAATGTCATTGCTCCCTATGGAGGCCTCACGGAGCAATCGCATTTCAACTAAATTATCTTAATTTGTGTTCCGAAGATTAACGAAGGTCTTACGGGTGTAGAACGGCATGAGGGTGAGTAATAAATGACATAATTTTCATTTTTGGGTGAACTAACCCTTTAAGCACAGCAAGCCACCAAATCTCATGTCAAGTGATGTCACCCTTATTTTTATTATTATTTATTTTTTACAATGGAAATTGTTCAAAGCAGCTTTATAGTATTATTACAGGAAAGTAACAGAATCAGTGATGTAAACTTCCTCAAACATGACAAGTATTCAAATTCTGCTCAAGGAAATATGGTCATTATTCAGCTCATTGCTGTAATGTGTCCAGATGTTTTCATTTTGAGTTGGATTGTAGTGGCTGTCACTTGCATTAATGTATTAGTCAGTAATGAAATCATACAGTACTGTGCACATTAGTATTTTCATCCAAAAAACAAAAACAGGTCTTAAGCCAGTTATTTATATCTTTTGTTGTAGTGTGTCTGTAGGAATATCAGAATAACATCTACATATATTCCTTTTGCCATTAAAGGATTAGTTCACTTTAAAATGAAAATTACCCCCAGCTTTACTCACCCTCAAGCCATCCTAGGTGTATATGACTTTCTTCTTTCTGATAAACACAATCGTAGTTATATTAATAAATATCCCGATGCATCCAAGCTGAAGAAAGTGCCTCCATCCGTTATAAACATACTCCCCATGGCTCTGCGTTTGTGTAAGAAAAATATCCATATTTAACAAGCTATAAAGTAAAATATATAGCTTCTATATTCAACTTACTAAAAAAAATGGAAATTACGTCTTGCAGTTGAACTGTGAGAGGCATTACACTTTCTTCGTAAATCGAATACAGAAGGCGGTCTGGCGGAAGCTAGATATTTTACATTATAACTTGTTAAATATGGACATTTTTCTTACACAAACGCATTGCCTCGCTTCAGAAGGCCTTTATTAACCCCCTGAAGCCGTGGAGTATATTTATGATCGATGGATGCACTTTCTTGAGCTTCATACTCATTGGTCCCATTCACTGCCATTATAAAGCTTTGATGCATCAGGATATTTATTCATATAACTCTTGATTGTATTCATCAGAAAGAAGAAAGCCATATACACCTAGGATGACTTGAGGGTGAGTAAAGCGTGGGCTAATTTTCATTGTAAAGTGAACTAATCCTTCAATGGCAATAATCTAATATAATTTTTGTATGTTCTTCAAGCATCTTAGAGACGTTGCCACAGTTCTTCTGGATTTAGTGTGTCTCAGTTTTTCTGTTGTCAGACTCCTTGTGCATACAAAAATCCCACTTTGTGGATTATTACAATTAATGGCAAAAGAAATGTTTGGAAATTTCCTAGTGACACAATACAGCAAAAGATATAAATAACTGGCTTATTTTTGTGAAAATACTAACGTGCCTAAGACTTTCGCCTAGTGCTGCACATGCAAATAAAATATAACACAATAATAATATTATTTAAAGACTGAAAAATAAGAGGGAGATGTGTTTAATTCTTATAAATAATGCAATGCTTAATTTTCCTGGTGTTTTCCAATCAGAGAGACTGTGAGAGCGATCAGGAGGACACAGGCACAAAACCTGCGTCCCTCTTACGCAGACGTCTTAGTAGCAGTTCATAAATCTCACTGGTAGAGGGAGTCAAAATCCACAAACATCTCCCTGTATCGAGGCGGCAGCGCTCATTCAATCTGCAGTACTTTGTAGTGCCAAGATGCCAAGAGGGGGAGACAGAGGCCGCAATCCACAGGATCTCTTCTCTCATTCAAAGGCCTTGAACCTCAGTGCATGTGATTGCCCAACCACCAGCTACACATCCAGTTACAATGGATGACATAATCTGAAAGATGGATGGGGCCATGAGATCATTGTGGTTTTCTATACTAATATGCAAGCATGTTCATAGAGTTCTACCTCTGACAGACTGAGTGTGATTCATTTACCTGAAGTGCTGTTGACAGGAGGGTCAGGTGTCTTGAAGGAGGTTCCTACAACATTACGTTTACCTTTAACTTTTTTTTTTTTTTTTACTTCAGATTTATTTCAGTGGGATTGCAAAGTTACTATAGGGACCATTTATGTAGTTAAGCTATATATAGTACAGTTCAAAAGATTTGGGATCTTTTTTTTTTTTTTTTTAATTATTGCTTTTATTCATCAAGGATGGATTAAATTTAAGTGACAGTAAAGAGTTTTATATTGTTACAAAAATATAAATGCTGTTCTTTTGAACTTTCTATTCATCAAATAATCCTGTAAAAATGTCTCACAGTTTCCACAAAAATTTTAAAGGGATAGTTCATCCAAAAATTAAAATTCTGTCATCATTTACTCACCCTCAAGTTGTTCCAAACCGGTATAAATTTCTTTGTTCTGTTGAAAACAAAGGAAGATATTTTGAAGAAAGTTTGTAACCAGGCTGATTTGGGCCACCATTGACTTCCATAGAAGGAAAAAAAAAAAAACTATAGAAAGTCAATGGTGGCCCAAATCAGCCTGGTTACAAACTTTCTTCAAAATATCTTCCTTTGTTTTCAACAGAACAAAGAAATTTATACCAGTTTGAAACAACTTGAGGGTGAGTAAATGATGACAGAATTTTCATTTTTGAGTGAACTATCCCTTTAAGAAGCTCAACTGTTTTCAACATTGATAATAATAAGAAATGTTTCTTGAGCAGCAAATCAGCATTTTAGAATCATTTCTAAAGGATCATGTGACACTGAAGACTGGAATAATGATGCTGAATATTCAGCTTTGCCATCACAGGAATAAATTATATTTATTATACAAAACATTAAAATGGAAAAGTATTATTTTAAATTGTAATAATATTTAATAATTGTATTTTGTGTTTTTACAGTCTTCAAAAAAAAAAATCTTGCCGATCCCGAACTTTTGAACGGTAGTGTGTGTGTGTGTGTGTTTATATATATATATATATATATATATATATATATATATATATATATATATATATATATATATATATATATACACACAATAAAGTCACAGTCCCGTTTATACCTGGTATTAACATTCATTCAGCAACTTGCAGTTCAAAAGGAAGGTTTATGATTTCATGTACATCACTTACTATGTCATTGTGTTACTGCATGTTAATAAAGCACAGCATGTTAAAAAAAAAAAAAAGAAAAAAGCACAAAAAATGATGCCGATTACAAGGACTTTAAGCTAACCAGATTTATTTTTATAACAATTATTACTTATTTTAGTGAGGCTAAATTAATTTTGAATTTTAAACCCTTGTTTAAGCACAATAATGGTAGACATGCGAGTAGACGATCCTTTTAACGTTTACACTACAAATGCAACATGGTCACGTGTGTTTCTGACTACCTCTGAATATGGCTTGAGTGAGTGAACCGATCATGAAACCTTTGCACATCATTTAGTACAGACCACATGTGATTGAACCAACCAAGATGGATCTTAAAACCAGGTGTAAACGAGATCATAGTTCACTGTACTTAAAGAAAAACAAACAAACCAAATTTTAAGAGAGGACTTTTGGGCTGAGTGCCTTAACCTGCATATCTTCTGAAAAACTATTCTAAACTAATACATGTTCTCCTGTCCTGAATTAGACTACCAGAGACCAAACCGTATTCCCTATATTGATACCATATTGTTGAGATTCAACCAGCTGCCTTTTTTCTCCACATGGCTGAAATATTGCATGAGTGCTGGCTGACGAGTTTAATACCTAGTAGGCATCTTCGGTACGGTCATCTCTGAGCAATGATGGTATTAATTTATGACATGAACAGATATATACAGCTGTTATAAAATGTGTTTGACATGTAAAGCAGTTAACAACTTTACAACTTATTGACTTTACTCACTGAGTGTGATCAACAGAGATTTCATGTGAAGAGCCACTTTAAATGTACTTGAATTGCGTCATGCGGTGTTGAGCTTTATGAAACGCAGCTTGAATTATTCTAGACACTAATTGTTGCCTTTACTGTCATTCTCAAGAAACTATATTTATATAGATATAACTAACTATGAACTATATATATATATAAGTTAATTGTTGATAGTGCTTAACTAATATTTTATTATGTATGTGTGTGTGTATATATACATATATATACACACACACACACACATATATATATATATATATATATATATATATATATATATATATATATATGCATACATTAGTCTTTTTCAAAGGTCTTCCTTGTAGATAAAATCACGGTTCAGTTTGAGAAGTCTTCCATTATCCAGACATTAGCTACAACACTTAACCCTCTTACACTCTTGCCTATAGAACTTGTCATGTGAATATCGCACAAATGAATATTATATATTGCTGTCATGATTTATTTTGTAAACTATACCTGACTTGCAAGAATGTTACCGTGTTTTCTGTTATCTAACATTTGCCTGGGTGTTGTAATTCCTGTAATATTATGTAACATCACAGTTTAATGTATCAAATATGTCAACAGACCACTGTTTGTATCAGTAACATTTAGTCTGTTTTTGTTATGTTTTATTTATGTTTTTAAATGGAGCATGTCAGATTAGCGAGTGTGATTTTTGTTTTCTCTATGTATCAAATTTTCTTATGCAGTATTTGTGTGTTTCGTTTGCTTGTGTATTTGCAAATGTATAATGATTCGGTGTGTGTTTAGTTTTTTTATATGATTTGATACTATTGTCTTAGCTATAAAAAATGTCATTGAGTAATTTGGTGCATGCATTTTTTCCTATACAATTTTAATGTATGTCCTGGTTTGTTTTGATACTGCTTTGTGTAAATTAAAAGCAGTTTGTCCTTTAATTTAATGTCTGATCAATTTTGTTTCAGCACATAAATATTGGGGAATTTCAAAAGTGTGATTTCCAGGGCTGGAAAATCTATTAATAAATTGACAAAACATAACATAAAATACTAATGCTACTACTACTACTAATGATGGTATTCCATCACTGTGCCTAACCCGAAATCTTACCTTAAACATACTCTTAACCTCTTTATATGTAACCGTATCCCTAAAATCAAGTTTTGACCCTCAAACAGGCTTTTAAAGGTGTCTCAGAAAGTGAGGACCGGTCAAAATGTCCTCACTTTACTATCTTATTTGTCCTCTCAAACCGGTCCTTACAGAGTTGTAGACTACAAATAGGGTACACACACCCACACACACGCGCGCGTGGAGTGTGTTTTCTAAATTATATGGCCATAAATACAGTCTTGCTACAGCACACCTGGACCTGTGACCTCGTCACGGATGTGGGCGCGGCGACGGCGCCACGGTCAGAGGCCGCGAGAGCGAGCACAGTTACTCCCGGCGAACGAGGATATGATGATGTGCTTTACCGGAGTTTGTCCGGGAATTTCATGATTAAAAACGTCTCGGAAACCATCTGGTCAACGCCGCTTAGATGAAATGAGCACACAAAGAGGATTTTAAAGGTTTTTGAAGAGGAAGTAAACGTCGAGGAGCGTCTGGGTGAAATTGAAAGACGTTAGGATATAATATAAACGGAACATCACAGCAGACAGGTAAGTTATTAAAGTTTATTAAGTGGGACTACTCACTGACTGTCTGGTACAGCTAAACAATCACATTGTAAAGAGCAAAAAGAAAGTAACAGCAGAACACAGGCTAACTCTTTTAAGTGCAATTACTTCTTCTACTTTCCCAAAATCAATAAATAGACACGAAAATGTACATTTCCTGCAGTATAGCCTACAGTTTTGTTTTTTATCAGTTCGGAGAACAAAAATGTTTAATAATCCCTTACGTTTGTTGAATAGTTAATTGTGCGTGTGCATGTGTGCGCATAACCAGTTCTGTATTCTTTCTGTAAACAATGACGGCAGTACAGAGTGAAGAAAAGGATTAGGAGAATGAAATTCTATTTGGATGTTGAGAATGTGTAATTGAGTGTGCGAAAGAAAGCTTTTTGTGTCTGGCCCTATATCTGTAATCTCCAGGGGCCCCTGTGCTACCTGAGACCTTTGTGAGGGCCTGCTGGTTTTCTTGCCTATGGAGTCCTGTTTAAAAACATGACTTCATGGAGAGGGAATGAGAAAAGAGGATTGAACAAGGGAAAGCAGAGGTTAGGGGTGAAATTGACACAGAAAACATCATGAACTAAGCAGGATCAGGATCTTTTTGCTTTGGAGATGGTGACAGATGAAAGTGTAACATATATTAAAAAGACAAACATCACTTTCTAAAAGAATGCACAGGCAAACTCTTAAATTAACGCTCATATATAGCATATAAACATACAAAATATTTATTTGAATGTCATTTGAGGTTATAAGTCATATTTATTCATTTTTTTATTATTAGTATTTATCTTTTGTTTGTTATCTTTAATTTTTTTTTTTTTTTTTTTTTAAGTAAAGTAAAGTAACTTAAAAGGAGACAGAGCAGTAAATGGCAATGAAATGACATTTAAGGCAATAAGAAAATGGGAAAAGATGAGCAGAGGTCAGTGAACCCAATGAATGTGTGTGGCCTGACTGAGTCTCAAGTGTGTTATTGGTGCAGTTGTTGTTAATGGTGTCATTATGTGGGGGAGTACCGTAGAAGTCAGCGTATCATAAACACGGAATCGCTCAGTCTTTCATGCTGCAAATATGATCAGAATGCTTGCTTGGAAGTCACACAGTTCCACTTCATTTTGCTAAGTTAAAGATCTGGGGCCAGATGCATAAACTGCTAAGACTAGTCTTACAAGTTAGTCATCAATTTTTTTTCTTTAAGACTATTAATAACTTTAAGTCAGTTAGATAAAAATGTAGATTGGCCTAATTTGATACTGAAAAGTAAGACTGACTGCATCTTGACTAACTGCTAGTGTGTCATACTAGATCTTAACAAAATGGCTATGTTTAAACAGATTCTCAGGAACAGTTGATCTGGTTGTGAATACATTGATTTCTGATCTTTTGAGATGAGGTCATTTCCTTTGATAAATATCAGTGCTTTTGATCTTTTGACCTTTTAAAGTTTCTTGAACTAATGCCTTTACAATGATTCTTAAGATTATTTGAATACGACACTTTATATATTTGAGAACTTGAAGTACTTTTCATCGATTGATCTTGAATTGTTCAAAGTCTGCCGTAACAGGAAACCCCTTAACCTTGGCAAACAGAAATCTAGTCATTAGTAAGTGCTATTCAGAGCTCTGTATTACTTAGAACCCCCTCTGAGACTACATGTGGACTTCTTCTCAGCGAATAAGAAAAGGAAGAGGAGATAAATAGAGTTAAGGGTGACAAAGGGAAGGGGGTGGAGGGCATGTTTATAGTCACTTGGTGACTGACAGCACACAAGCTGGCGAGGGGGGTAGACATCTTCAGAGAAATGGAAGTAAAGGCCTCGATATACTTTAAGCGAAATAAAAGAATGAACTGATTTGATGCCATTTAGAACAAAAACAGGTCAAAATGAAGTTCATTTCGGGAGTTAGAAAAAGTTCCGAAAAAGTTAGTTTTGGCTGGTAAACACCTTCCAAACTACTAGTCCGTGGTGTACACAGGTACGTAACAGGTAGGTGATGAGCTATGAGTCTCCACCTTCTTTGATGTGGGCATCTTCTCTGTTTCATTTCTTCTGTTCAGTCCATTAAGGTCAGATGCGAGTAAAAACATAGCTGCTTTAGTAGAAATTGAAGTTGTATTTTATTTCTTAATGAAAGTGACACTGACATTGTTTTTTATGTTTAATACTGTGTATCGCTGCTTCCTTTAAAGCAAAATATTGTATAAAGGGGTAGGGGTGTAACAGTACACAAAACTCAGGGTTCGGTAAATACCTTAGTTTTGAAGTCCCTGTTCGGTACGGAAGAAAACTAAACATAAAATTGCTTCTTTTTTTTATTACATAGTTTTATTAAATACTGAACAAATTGTGTCTGTCTTTCTAAATAAATTAAATTGTAACTAAAAGTTTCTTTAGGATAAAAACAGTTATGTATGCTAATGCTATAAACTATGTAGGGAGCCATTACTTGATCATTACAACAATATTAAAAGTTAACATCAGAGCCCAAACTATTAGCCTAAATTCAACTGCTATTTGTTTTTAGATATAGCCTAATAATCAACATTTGAATGACAAATTGTATGCACATAAGGCAGTTTTTGCATTAACTTCTAAATATAATTATAAAATTACGTTTTTACTCCTATTCGTTGTTGAAATATAATCATTTATACACAGTGGCTGTCATTTTCATGACAGATTTATTTAAACATACATCAAATAATCAAGACATCACTAACAGGTTAAGTAAAATATAATTAATATATAGTGCATATATTAAGCGAAAGAGTTAATTTCTCTGGCGAACTAAGAATCTTTGGACACTGAATGGCTTTTCTGAAGGTAAATGCTACATGACATTATTTACAAGCTGTTTTATTGATGTCTTTCTGCTGTTGAAACACTGATTAAGCGATTACGTGAGATATGATCAGATGATCATTCATGTTTATTCTGTAACTAGTACTGAAGAGGAAGGGATGATTGCTTTCACTTGAGCTCTGTGCCGTCGCTTGAACTGAGGCGCCTATACTGAGATCTGTCACGCCACATTATAGAGCATTAAAAAAGCATTTTCTGTTTGATGCAGGTCACTATTCACTGTCATGATATGGACAATAGGGCTGGGACTAGGCATGTGACGGTATCAAATTTTCATGTTGCGATTAATTGCTGAAGCTTTTATCACAGTATACGGTATTATCACGATATTAAAATAAGTTGCAAAAAAAAAGTGTCATAGTATATCGTGATATATCGTATTACCGAATGTCTAGCTGGGACAATATTACTATGCATCGCAAATCAAGAAATGATTCTGTATCAATGCTGATTTTTCCGAATATATCGTGATTCTCTCTCGAATTGATTCTGAGCTTAGTTTTTAACAGCAGATGGCACTGCGTACTTTAGAAACAGCCATACTCCATACACACACCACTTGAACCTTCTATAAAATAATCATTCATAAAGTTCAAAAAGGTTGATGCGAATTACAAGGGTGTTTTCAGTGGGCTGTTTACATTAACCTCACGTCCTAAAAGCATTCTGAGGTGCAAGTACATTCTCACACTCAGCCGAACGCTCTTCAGCACTCTTCTTTGTGAGCTTTTGAGCATGCGGTTAAAAAACTTGTCTAGAGCGCCATCTGCTGTTAAAAACTGAGCTCAGAATCGATTCAAGAGAGAATCGCGATGTATTCGGAAAATATCGGAATATCGATCTACGAATTGCGATAATTTTCACAGCCCTAATGGACGTGCGTAAGTGTTTTTTTTTTTTTTTTTAAATTATCCTTTTTGTGTTCCGAAAAAGAGAGAAGGGCATCCAGCATACAACAACACCAGAGTGAGTAAATAATTACTTAGTTTTTATTTTAGATTGAACATTTTTAAAAACATCTCCTATTGTGTTCCACAGAAGAAAGTCATACAGGTTTGGAACAATATGAATGAGTAAAACATTACAATTGTAATTTAAGTGAACTGTCATTTTAAAATATGATGTGTTGGTGCATTGGCTTCTTTGATGGTGCTGCAGACTGTCTATAATTTTCTATTTACCAGGCAACCACAACCAGTTTCACGATTTCCCTCACTTTGATTCGGTTGTAAAATGAAGTCATCAGATTATATTTCTCTGCAGTATAATTCAAAGGCTCTGTTGAAATGTCAAAAGTGCAGTTGCCTTGGTTTTGGATGCTAATTCTGGTGACAACTTTCAGGTGAGTCATGAACTGAGCGCAGTGTGCCAGTGATGCACCTTCAATCACCACTGATTCGACTCACACACACATGCGTATGTATACACACTCGCACGCAGCTGCACGACCTGTAGTTCACCCTGACTCACTGCACACATCCTCTCTCCCATTGTCCAGCATGTTTGCTCTTTGGGAGAGGGACCTAGTGTGAACATGACATCAGTGGATTCTGAAAGAAGGGAGGGGAATATAAAAACATAGGCTGTAAGAAAATCGCAGGACATTTAAAAGAAAGCTTGGACAGAAAGTTGCTGCCTTTGAGCCATCAAAACAAAATGTCGTGTGATTCATAGAAAGTAATGAACAATGCAAGCTTTGTGAAGCGGTTGTACTAGAAGCAGGTTTTACCTTGCATGTAGGTTTTTTTATACTTTTGACCTTAGGGTAATTTGGCAACAATACTACGGTTGAAAACATTTAATGTTTTACGCTCACCGGCCACTTTATTAGGTACACCTTGCTAGTACCGAGTTGGACCCCCTTTTGACTTGTCTTAATTCTACGTGGCATAGATTCAACAAGGTGCTGGAAACATTACTCAGAGAATTTGGTCCATATTGACATGATAGCATCACGTATTTGCTGTGAAGTTTCAGCTCAAAATACCCCACAGAGCATTTATTATAGCATGTCAAATTTGCCCCTATTTGGGTGTGAGCAAAAACACAACAATTTTAGTCTGTGTCCCTTTAAATGCAAATGAGCTGCTGCTCATTGCTGCTTTCCAAAAGAGGGCGGAGCTTTAACAGCTTGCACTTCAGTTGCTCAAAAACAACAAAGCTGAAGAATCTCATGCAGCCAAAATGATGATTGTCCGTAACAGTGTTCAGCCTTACATTGTTCAAAACGGACAATCATTGCCTTACATTGAGTCGGACACTGATGGAGAGACTCAGGAAGAAGTTACAACTTATTGAATGCATCAGGACATTTCTGAATGGTTAGTGGATACATTTATGTAGTTTCAACTCATCAACTAGCATTTGCCATCATGTTAATCTTTTGTGCAAATCCAGTGTTGAATTGACCCTCGTTTGTGAAGCAGTCTGGTGTAAAATGACGGCATGGCAACAACACTCTACTACAACAACTCTTCCTCTTCTCTAAAGCATCCCAACATGGCCTCGCCCCTTTGTTGCGTGTTCTCGGGGGCAGGGTTTATGTGAATTTTAGGGTTAGTGATGTCACCAACCCGGGAAGATGCTCGTTGTAGTCCTTAAACAGAGAATTCTTTAAAAGAAAAATATCTCCCTTTGCATTAAACTTTTAGCGTGCTACATTTGCAGACATTGTTTATGCAACATTACACACTAACTAAAGTTAGTGAAAAAGTGAAATCATAATCAACCACCCCTTTAAGGGTGCATTCACACTTGTCATATTTGCTGGTGCGATTGCTCTGTTAGTGCGGTTCATTTGAACATGTGAACGCTGCCGTCTGAACCCTGGTGCGCACCAAACAAGCAGACCGATGCCGCTGAAAAGATGGGTCTCGGTCCGCATATCGTTTTTTTACTCATCGCAAGTTTGTCCATCACAGGCATCAGATGCGTGTCTCCTCTCAGCAGATCGTTTGTGTGTGTGACAGAGGGATTCCCACCGCTGAATAAAAGCTTTATTTTTTTTGGTAACACTTTACTTGAAGGGGTGTGCATAAGACTGACATGACACCTTCATAATCTTGACATGACACGTGTCATGAATATGAAGGAGGTTTTATGCATGTTTATGACAACTGTCATTAAGTGTCATTCGCTCAATTATGTCATTTTTAATGCAAAGATGACATTGTTTGAGATGTCTTTGTTACGACAACTTGACATAAACCAACACATCATAACCTGTCAGTGTCTTTGTCATGACAACTTGACATTAGCAAAACATCTTAACCTGTCATAAACATGACATAGCAGATTGATTATCAAACTTAAAAAAACTACTTAGCTTTATGGGTTAACATTACATTACATTATTTTGGCAACACTTCAGTATAGGGAACACATATATAAACGATTAACTATGACTTTTCCCTCAATAAACTCTTAATTTACTGCTTATTATAGTTAATTGTTAGGTTTAGGTATTGGGTAGGATTAAGAATGTAGAATAAGATCATGCAGAATAAGGCATTAATATGTGCTTTATAAGTACTAATAAATAGCCAATATTTTAGCCATATGAATGCTAATAGTAATAAGCAACTAGTTAAAAGACCCTAAAATAAAGTGTTACCATTATTTTATAACAGTGTCATCTTCTTTACGAAATTTGAAATTGTCTATTATCTGACCTTATGTTGGAGGAAACTTAAAAAAAAACAAAAAAACAAAAAAAAAACCATGAAATGAAAAATAGTCATGACGCTGTTATAAAATTATTTGTCAGAGTATTGTCACTTAATGACATTTTAATGACAAGTTCAGTTTGTATTTATGACACTATTATAATGGCCTCATGACAGCCAATGTCAAAACCAACGACATGACAGTTTAATGTAATGTTAACCCATAAAGCTAAATGATGTCAAGTTGTCATGACAAAGACACTGACAGGTTATGATGTATTGGTTTATGTCAAGTTGTCATAACTCGGACATCTCAAACAATGTCATCTTTGCATTAAAAATGACATAATTGAGCGAATGACACTTAATGACAGTTGTCATAAACATTCATAAAACCTTCTTCATATTCATGACATGTGTCATGTCATGATTATGAAGGTGTCATGTCAGTCTTATGCACACCCCTTCAAGTAAAGTGTTACCATTTTTTTTATTGTATAATATAACCAAATGTTTTTTGTCAGCAACCCCCCACAATCTAAATCATATGAATCTATTTTAATGTTTTTTTTTCTAAAAGTCATAAGTTAATATTCCATCCCAAACATGTTTTTTGTTGTCGTTTTTTTTTTTTAAGCATCCCAGCTAACACAGCAATGTTGGCTTAACCAGTGGTGTACCTGAGGCAGATTTGTTTATTTGTCCAATGGCAGATGAGCAGATTGATTCAGTCATTATTTTTTCCATTCCATTGCAGTGTTAGAGCTGCAGAAATCACCTCACCTTTAAAGACATCAGATATGTTCAATAAAACACCTCCATCCATTTCCACGCCTCTGTTGAGCAATGAAACTGGCTTTAATTTGATCTATCCATTGTTTGGGGTTAGACTCTTAAGTTAGGGTGGATATAGACAGAGGAAGAGAAAGAAGGTCAAAAGTATGCAATAACGAATAAATATATCAGTGAGAGGAGTGGAAAAGAGGCCCAAGAGCGGTGGAGGAGTGAAAGACTGAAAAGGAGGGGTAAGAGGGTGTATAAAAGACAGTTGCTGTTCTCGTGTGTCTGGAGGAAAAAAAATGTACTGGCTGCCTTCACAGTGACAAAACGTGATTATGTTATCATCAGTAATCTTGTGATGATCTTGTGGAATTTTAAATGTTATGACAACTGAGTCAAGCAGATTCCACAGAGACCAAAAAGTACTTTTTGCCACACCCAAAGGTGAAAATTTAGCAGCCAAAATATCAGCTATAGAACTATATTTTTTGCATTATTTTATTATTAATATATCTATTAGTTCCTATAACCAATGTAATTAGTGATTTCGCCCTTGCATTGTGACTCCGAATGGGAAAAAAAAACCTTTAGGCATCCTATGTAAACTTTCGATTTTTCACTAATATTTTCAGATCTAGCCTATTCATTGAATCAGTTGATTCAAAAATGAATGATTCATTTAAGAATCAAATTGATTTGGTTCTTTAGTTGAACTCCTTGACTCACGGTGCGTTCCAAATGGGATACATCACCCTCCGAAAGGGAACTTTGGAGTGAAAACAATCATGGCCACCAAACCGAAGTGCTCAAAACTGGCCACTTCAAAGGGCCCTTCGGAATGAAGGATTACGAAGGGTATAACTGACGGACATATAACTGGGTACAAGAGAGCCAAAACACGCTACTATACATGAATTTTGTTATCATTTTACTGGTATTTGTATTGGAAACCCTGACTTGTTCAGAAAGGGAATTGGTAACCGCTAATGAACATACAGTAAGGTAAAAATGTGGTGGACTCTTGGCAAATGAAATGAATACATTAGGCCAATAAAACGAACAAATAAGTTTATTAAATATGCATGACAAAATGTGCATGAGAACAAATAATTTAGAACTACATGACATGAATTATGCATAGGCAAAATGTATCCATTTAAAACCAATTGCTTATAAAGTAATATCCATTGGCCGTGGTGCAATAAACCAAAAATAAATAAATAAACTAATAAATGATAAATAAACGTTAAACAAAAGGCACAGCTTACACAATCTACTCATCGTTCAGAGCGAGTTTTTTTTTACCCATGCACCCTTCATCCCTTTGAAGCTCTCACTCTGGAGGGTAAACCCTTTGAAGGGATTAGGGCATAGGGATGAGCCCTAACCCTACATAAGGATGTTCCTAACCCTACATTTAGTAAATGAATATTACTCAATATGCATAATTGCACTGTAACTAACAAGGACAACTTAAAATAAAGTGTAACGAAAAGATTGTCAGTGAATTATGCCTTAAAATCAGTCTATTTCATCACATAGACTTCAGAAGGTTATAAAGCCCATTTGTCATATGGAGCACTTTTAAGATGCTTTTATGGTGCTTTTGTTTCCTTTTTGAAGTTTGACCACTTGTGTCCCCATTCATTGTAACTGCCTACTTTGTTTTCCACTGTTTAAAAAAAAACGCTGTGAGTAAATGACATGATTTTAATATTGGGTGAGCTATGCCTTTTAAATTGTGATGATAGAAATGTACTGTTTAAGAACAAAGATGCATGATTGATAAGCATTACACACAGCGCCACAACAGTTTTGTTGCTAGGAAACAAAATCATGAACTTCGATCGCAACAATCTCAACCTCTACGTTCTCTTACAGTCAGCTTAATTTCTCTCATTGAACGTGCTTGCATACACAAAGGTGTGGAACAGAAGTAATGACAACCTTATCTTGACCTGTTGGCAGACCGTGTCTTTATGGCGTGTACATTCATAGACTAATTATGTGCAGAACATTACTAACTTTTAATGTGTGTTGCAAACTGGAATAGTAGAGAGACGGAAACCATTATTCATAAGAGGAAATGGTTTTATATAGGCCTATGTGTGCTTCACAATGCATTCCTAATAGAATGGAAATAAAGAAAAGGATGGAAGAACCACTTCAGACTGTTTCAAAACAGTGTTATATAATATGAGATAACCATAGAGACCGAGGGGAAGGGGGAGGTAAAATAAGAGATAAACAGACTCTTGGAGTGAAAACATGAACGAAAGCTGTTTCCACCTCATTACTTACTTTCCATAAACTCCCTGGGATTGGGGGCGCTTCCTCTAACTCGCATTGGGCCCTGCCCTATGCTTGGGATGGCCCTGAACCTGACTACATTTAACAAAACAAGCACATCAGATAAAATCCCATAGACTTGTATTGAAGGAGTATGGAAGCTTGTTTCTGCCATGAAATAAAAATAAAAGAAACATAATTGCAACTTTTTATCTCACAATTCTGACTTTTTTTCTCAGAATTTTCTCAGAACTCACAATTACGAGTTATAAAGTCAGATTTGCAGATATAGTATATATATATATATAGTCAGATTTTATAAAGTTGGTTTAAATCTCACAATTCTGACTTTTTTTCTCAGAATTGTGAGATATAATCTCACAATTCCTTGTTATAATGTCCAATTGTGAGGGGGAAAAAAGACTGACGTTTTTTTTGTCTGAATTGCAATTCTGACTCTTTTATTTAGTGTTGGAAACAAGCTTCCATACAGGAGAGAACTGAGGCATATCTAGAGATTTTTGACTTGGCCTGAAAAGAGCTACCTAGCAACCATTCAGCACACCTTGGCAACCAGATAACAGTGTGTTTAAAAAAACAAACAATGTTCACACACTTTTGTGTGCACACTTTTGTAACCATATAATTTCCTGGCAACCATTCATAGCATTGTGCTATTAACTTTTGCACCACTCACATTTTCTTCAATGTAATAATGTTGTTATTAATTATTTCTATAATTTGCTGTACATGTACATCACAGGTATATCAGTGTTGGGGAAGCTACTTTGAAATTATAGTGTGTTAAACTCCAAAGACTGTTAAACTTCTAGTCTAGTTTTTAATGTAAATAGATGGCTTTATTCAAGGATATGATTTTTTTTTTTTTTAAAGTATCACCTGAATGCATTGTAAAATTGGTATTATTTTAAATTAAATGCCTAATGGTTTCTTTAATTGTATTACTTTTGATATTCACTTTATTCTCGCCATGAAGATAGCCTTGCTGCTGACATGGCATTAAAAAAAATGGTTCGGATCTGTAGCAGATGTATTGGATATGACTTTTTTTTGTTATGTTTATTTGTTGTTTCAACTATTATACCCAAGCACATTTTTAAAGAATTACTTCACTTAAGAATTAAAATTTCAGCCCCATGTCATCCAAGATGTTTATATCTTTCATCAGTCAAAAAGAAATAATGCTTTTTGAGGAAACATTCCAGGATTTTTTTCCATATAGTGGACTTCAACAGTTACCAATGGGTTGAAGGTCCAAATTGTTGTTTCAGTGCAGCTTCAAAGGGCTCTACACGATCCCAGATGAGGAATAAGGGTCTTATCTAGCTAAATGATTGGTCATTTTCTAACCCCCCCCCCCCCCCCCCCCCCAAAAAAAAAAAATTATATACTTTTTAAACACAAATGCTCATCTTGCACTATCTCTGCGATGTGCCCCGCATTATACAATCACTTTGGAAAGGTAGGCAGAAGTACCGCGGTATGGACGAAAAAATCTCATGTTCTCCTCCAACTTCAAAATCGTCCGACATCATTGTTTTACCGTTGTCCGACATCATTGTTTTAGCATTTTTTTTTTTTTTTTTGTAAAGGCCGTTTGACCAACATATCCTCCAACCAATACACCCATATAGGTCGTTTGTCACTTCCCTGAAATACGACCCATAGGAGCGTTTACTAAAGTTGCGCCCCTATCGACAACAGGACACTTTCATTTTAATGCATTGTACCATTTTATCTACGTCATATTTCGGGTTTCGCGTAGCTCAAATTATAGAGCATTGCAATATGCAACAATATTCAATCATGTGATCGTGGGTTCGATTCCAGGGAATGCACAAGCTCATAGAGTGTATATGCACTATAAATCACTAAGGGTAGGTTTAGGGATGGGGTAGGTGTAGTCGTTAATAAAAAAAATGAGTTTTGCTAAATGGAAATAGGACAAATGGTGTAAAAAGTCCACACATTGCATTTAAATGAACACACATATTGATTGGTAATGACAGTCATACATCATTTCACAGCGACAGACTTAACACGACACTATTTTTACGCCAGCTAGAGGGCGCATGACTAAAACGTAAATATAGGTCATAATAAGGTGCTTGAAAAAACGATCTATAGGGGGTTTTTTTTGGAGTCTGGTTTGACTTGTCTTGGTTCGCTTTGTAAACACTTGCTCGGTACTTCCCCTACGTCACGCGTGACTTTTCCAGCATAATTACGTAGTGCATGGTGCATGCCAGAGCAGTGCAAGATGAGCATTTGTGGTTAAAAAGCATATACTTTTTTTTTTTTTTTTTAGAAAATGACTGATCGTTTTGCTAGATAAGATCCTTATCCCTCGTCTGGGATCATGTAGAGCCCTTTGAAGTTAGTAGCCGTTGAAGTCCACTATATGGCGAAAAATCCTGGAATGTTTTCCTCAAAAACCTTAATTTCTTTTCGACTGAAGAAAGAAAGACATAAACTTCTTGGATGACATGGGGGTGAATAAATGATCAGGAAATTTTAATTCTGAAGTGAACTAATACTTTAAGGAATAGTAATGTCATATTTTAAACTGTAGGGGGAGCAGTGAAGCTATAATCTGAGTATGGGCCCTGAGGAGCTGCCTGACCTTATGGACACGGTAGGAAATTGTGCATATGTGTTTCTGTGTGAGGAAAGAACTGTGTATGTTAACATGAATTGTTCAAATGAACACTTTACAACACAAACTCATTTGTTCCTTTTCTTACTTATTAAACTCAGATGTCGAGCACTCCTCCTCCCTCTCCTCGTCCTTCATGTTCTTCATTCTCACCTCCTCACTGCTCTCCACCAATATCTCCCTGTCCTCCGGCCGTGACCTTACGCTCTCCTGCTACTCGTCACCTGACTCAGATTGACCCCTGGAGGAGACACAGCTGGGAACCTGGAGCCGTGGCACAGGGATATCCACCTAATGACACGCGCAGGTGAAAACACATTTACCTCTGTGGCACTTCAGTACTTCAGAATGCTCCAAGTGAACTCTACCTGAATTGAAAAAAACAAACAAAAAAACAGTTCTTTAAACCAAAATATTTACTAAGGTCATTACCATGATAGTTGTGGTCTTTTTCTTTCTTTTTTTTTGAGAACTATGGTTCTATTATAGTTTTTATCTTTAGTAATGTATTTGTTGTTGCAATAGTCCATGTACAGCACTTTGGGGTGCACTAGCTCTATCAGAAATGTGCTTTATAAATGAAATTTAAGTTAACGGACTAACTTAGTGGACAATTTAAATATAATCCAAATTGTATAAACATATTCTGTCTTCTACTTTTATAGGCTTCCAGGTATTTTCTTTTTCTTATTCTTATTCAACGCTGTTGTTGTATTACTCGCTCTCTCTCGCACACACACACGCGCACACACTTGTATATGTGGTTTACGGGAACTCTCCATAGGCATAATTACTGTGCATAGGCATAAGGTACTGTACTGGATAATACTGCACAAACTGTGTTTTCTATTCCCTTAGACTAACCCATCCATAAACCTAGCCATCAGGAAGTGTCCTCATAAACCATGTTTACGTTGTAATACCCATGCTATTATATACATTTGTGTCCTCATAAACCATATATACAAGAACACACACACAAACACAGAGACACACACACGCATTCGTCCACAACTGTGCTGATATAGGGCCTCTACTGTGTCACTCTGTGGACTATTATTGTGAGATCACTACCAGCCAGTGCCAATGTATTCAGTGAGGAGACAGAGACTCACACACACACAGACATACATGGGTCTCTCCGGTAGGGAGCTAACATTACACTGCAGTTTGGGTCGTTTTCTGGTTAGTGTAACTGACTTAAAATCAACCCAAGGAAGAGAAACAAGTGAGATTGAAGCTTTTAAAACTTTAATGTAATGAGTTTGTATATATGTGTGTGCGTTAACATAAGTATGTGTATGTTTGTTTATGTTATTGCAGATGTACTGTGGAAGTTATCATTTGTGGTTGCTCTGTAAAGATACTTATCAGACGACAGGACAAAAACAAATCTGACCTACAATTACTTGCCAAGAGTTATTGTATCATGTCATGCAATAACAATGTATGTGAATTTAGTGTTGATTCTGTCTCTTTTTCAGTGTGAGTTTAGAAGATCTGGACCCAGATGAGATGTCTTTAGTGCTGAACGGTGCACTGAGGTCAAAGAGAGCCCGTGAAGCCCATCGCAGGTCTATCACTCAAGCTTCCCTGACGTCACTTACAGAGGAGGAAGTTGGTGCGGAGTATCAGGAACATCATCGATCAGTGCTGGAGGTTAGAACACGCGCACACAACTGATGAGCTGTATTGCTGTGTGTACATGCAACTTCTAAGGCAGCATCCTTGCTGAAACTGCAAACCCCATATACAATATAAATATAAATAAAATAACTTGTGTACATTTTTTCTTTTGACTTCCTGAGATCAAGGTTCAGCACCTAATTTCACTGATCATATTTTGAAAAAGGGAGAAAAACCTAACAAATTTAAAGAGTTTCAGACCGTATTTTTTGTATATTTAAGGAAAATGTAAAATTTCTTCAGCAAAATAAAATAACGCTGCTGACGCATTTGCATTTGCAGTAGATGGCAATAAATTCGAACCATATTTATTTACATTATCAAACCAATATGTCAGAGGTTATTGTATGCAGGTTAGAAAGCGTTTTAGGTTCTTCTCATCATGTAAGTGCTTGTTATCACTTCGAGAAAACCAATGACAAAAAGAGAAAATGAAAAATATTTATAGATGACTGTACTAATATAATGCTGTATGAACCATTTATGTTAAATATGGTCTGAAAAATCTATGTTTGGAAATTTTAGTCTAGAAAAGTATGGAATTTTTAAATGAAAAAACGTGTAGTCCTGAATGACTGCTGAAAATTCAACTTTTTTTCTTTTAATACATTTTTGTGATAGCAAAGTTATTTTAACTTTTAATAATATTTCACTGTCAGAAAAAAAGGTACAGTGCTCTCACTGGGGCAGTACCCTAAGGTACAAAGGTAAAAAGGTACATCTTTGTACCTTACTTACCCCTAAATGGTGCATATTCGTACCTTAAAGGTACATATTAGTACTTTTAAAGTGCATATTAGTACCTTAAAGGTACATATTAGTACCTTTTTACCTTTGTACCTTAGGGTACCGCCCCAGTGACAGCACTGTACCTTTTTTTCTGACAGTGCAATATTATGTTTTTGCTGTATTTTGATCAAATAAATGCAGCATCAGAGACTTCTTTTTAAAAACATTAAAAAAACTTACCGACCCCAGTCTTTTGATCAGTAGTGCATATGAAATATTTTTATTTTTTATTTAGGCAAGTCTGTTAACTAGTATGTTTTTGTTTGTTTGTTTGTTTGTTTGTTTGTTTGTTTGTTTGTTTGTTTTTTCATTCTTTCTAAAACTTTGTCTCAGGAGCAGTCAAATCAGATGCATGGCTGCAGTGTCTCCGCCCCCAGCCTGTGTATGATGCAACAGATGCCTAAGAGCTCCGCCCCTCGTCCACGCTCCTACTGCCATGGTCAGTTAAGTGTGTTTGGGATTTTCCATTCATACAAACTCATTTAAATGAAATTATGAATTCTTTTTTGTTTCTATTGTTTCTATTACTGTTCAAAAGTTTGGGGTCAGTAAGTTTTTTGTTTTTTTTTTGTAAGAAATAAATAAATTCTTACTGTTTTACTGTATTTTTGATCAAATAAATGCAGCCTTGGTGAGGATAAGAGACTTCTTTCAAAAACATTAAAATTCTTACCAACTCCAAACATTTGAATAGTAGTGTACAGGTGCTGGTCATATAATTAGAATATCGTGAAAAAGTTCATTTTTTTATTGTAAATTATTTTTAAAAATGAAACTTTCATATATTCTAGATTCCCTACATGTAAAGTAAAACATTTCAAAAGTTTTTTTATTTTTTATTTTTTATTTTGATGATTAGAGCGTACAGCTCATGAAAGTCCAAAATCCAGTATCTCAAAATATTAGAATATTTCCTAAGATCAATCAAAAAATGGATTTTCAAAACAGAAAAGTTCAAGTTCTTTAAAGTATGTTCATTTGTACACTCAATACTCAATACTCAATACTCGGCAGCACATATTACAGCATATGACTTGCTCCTAGCACAAATTATAGCATCAGTGAAGTGTGGCATGGAAGTGATCAGCCTGTGGCACTGCTGAGGCATTATTGAGCCTTCAGATCATCTGTATATTGTTGGATCGACTGTTTCTCATCTTTTTCTTGAAAATATCCAATAGATTCAGGGGTCAGGCATGTTGGCTGGCCAATAAAACACAGTAATATCATGGTCAGCAAACCACTTGGAAGTGGTTTTTGCACTGTGGGCAGGTGCTAAAGTCCTGCTGGAAAAGGAAATCAGCATCTCCATAAAGCTTGTCAGCAGATGGAAGCATAAAGTGCTCCAAAATCTCCTGGAAGATGGCTGCATTGACTTTGCACTTGATAAAACACAATGGACCAACACCAGCAGATGTTATGGCCCCCCAAATCATTACTAACTACAGAAACTTCCCACTAGACTTCAAGCAGCTTAGATTCTGTGCCTCTCCAGTCTTCCTTCAGACTCTGGGACCATGATTTCAACATGAAATGCAAAATTTACTTTTATCTGAAAAGAGGACTTTCGACCACTGTTCACTGTCCAGTTCTTTTTCTCCTTAGCCCAGGTAAGATGCTTCTGATGTTGTTTCTGTTTCAGAAGTGGCTTGGTAGTCCTTTTCCTGAAGATGTCTGAGTGTGGTGACTCTTGATGCGCTGACTCCGGCTTCATTTGACTCATTGTGAAGCTCTCCCAAGTGTTTGAATCAGCTTTACTTGACAGTATTCTCAAGCTTGTGGTCATCCCTGTTGCTTGTGCACCTTTGCCTACCCAATTTCTTCCTTCTAGTCAACTTTGCATTTAATATGCTTTGATGCATCACTCTGTAAACAGCCACCACATTCAGTAATGACCATCTGTGACTTACTCTCTTTGTGGAGGGTGTCAATGATTGTCTCCTGGACCATTGCCAAGTCAGCAGTCTTCCCCATTAGTGTGGTTTCAAAGAACAACAGATACCTGGAATTTATACTGTAGGGATGGTCATTTAATGAAACTCAAATGTAAATATTCTAATATTTTGAGATACTGGATTTTGGACTTTCATTAGCTGTACGCTCTAATCAACAAATTAAAAAAAAAAAACTGTTTTACTTTACATGTAGGGAATCTAGTATAAATGAAAGTTTAGTTTTTTAAAATAATTTACAATAAAAAAATGAACTTTTTCACGATATTCTAATTATATGACCAGCACCTGTAGTTTTCCCTGTTTCTTTAAAATAAAAAGTGTTATAATATTTTTGTTATATTCACTGTTTTTGACTCTTTATTTGTGACATTTCTGCCTTGCTCTGAAACTGAAACTAACGGTGAGATGACGGCATTACATCATGTGCTTGTTAAATTCAAGTTTTATTTCCTTAAATTAATGAGAACTTTTTTCTTGTCTTGTTCGATGTGATCTAGAGAGTGTTTCATACCACCAGATTGGAGGTTCATCTCACAGGTGTGTGTTTTAATCAGGCAATGCCTTTTGACATATTGTAAATATCTATACTTTTAATGCAACCACTTCACCTTTTTTCTGGTACAGTATAGACAGTGAGTATGCTGCTCTGGGCTGGGATATAGAAGGAGGACAAATAAAGGCTGAGGGGGATGAAAGCAAAGACGCATCAGGAAATCCCCTGGGACGAACGCTGAGCTTCCTACGCAAGATGACCGCTATTCGCAAGGTAGGGGCCCAGCTTATTTTTTTTTAATGTTTGTCAGAAGGCAAAACAGTTGCCGTTAATTATGTTTTCTACTGTTACCAGTTGCGTGCAGTATTTTAGTGCAGTGGAACCAGACAGTGTTATTTCAGTCCAACAGAGGGCAGAGTGAGACAGTCGTGCTTAATAGAGAGCTTGATAATTGACATCAAACCTTGTGTGTCCCTTCTCCACTCGTTTTCTCTAACATTTCAGTTTCTGCCTTTATTATTAGTTCTTGTTCTAATGATATACGGTTTAAACTTTCATTTAGCTCTCAGTTCAAATTCCACAGCTCTGTTTATGCTCAGAATGAGACTCCAGCTTGCCATGAATCATAAGAACCTGGCAAATGCTGACTCACTGTTGCTAACTTAGAAGCCAGCTCCAAAATTCATAGGAAACTGCCACGGATTTTACAGGTTTAATGTCTTATCAAAACCATAATAATTTCTTTTATCAAATTCAAAAATGTTTCAAAACATTTTTTTAAAAGTAAATCAGAAAGTCCCAGCGATTTGATGAGGATGCGATGGCATGCAGTTGTCTCGCTTTTTTGTGTTTGATAGACAGCCTTTCTTCCTTGGAACACAAAAGATATTTTGAAGAATCTTGGTAACCGTTTTGGTTAACATTGACTTTCGTTGTATGGACAAAAACTCAGATGTTACTCAAAATATCTTCTGTTATGTTCTACAGAAGAAAGAACGTCAGGTTTGGAAAGACATGAGGGTGAGTAAATTATGACTTTTTTCATTTTTGGGTGAATTATCCCTTTAAGTTTCAGTTAGTTCAAGCAATCTATTGGCTGGTGTAGGAAACGTCGGGAAACCCATATGGCTGAATGAAAAAGCAGCTTTTGTAGTTTTAAGGATGGATAGAGGTCAAAACATTATCTTTGACCCAGTTTACTATGACACATGAGGAAGCAGGATTTTATGGTTGAGTGATGACAGGTCTGAAGATGACATTGTTTTTGAGTCCTTGTTTGCTCATATTAGGGTTAGTCATGTTCTTGGACTGTCAAATCTGTAGAAGTCTGTTTCAGAGTAAAAATAATGGTAATTAGGAGAATGTTTACAGTGAGACAAAGTTTACAATGAGATATAATTTATATATATATATATATATATATATATATATTTATATATATATATATATATATATATATATATATATATATATATATATATATATATATAATTTTATTTTATTTTTTTCAGCATCTTTACTTTAGTCTTCAGTGTCACATGATCCTTCATATATCATTCTAATTCTAACGCTGATTTGATGCTCAAGAAACATTTATGATGTTTGAAAACCATTGATCTTATTTTTTTATTGATTTTTTTTTTTTTGTGGAAACTGGGATTCTTTGATGAATAGTTCAAAAGAACATCATTTATTTGAAACCCATTTTTGTAACAGTGTGAAAGTCTTTGCTGTCACTTTTGATCATTTAATGTGTCCTTGTTGGAAAAAGTTTTAATTTCTTAAAAAAAAAATCTTACTGACACCAAACTTTTGAACGTTTGTTTAGATATAAATTAATTAATATAAAGATCTTATTATTATATTTTAATCAACATCCCATTGTAAACCTAAATTATTATTGTTGTTGTTGTTATTATTACTATTATTATTATTATTATTATTATTATTGGTAATAAAGTCACAATTGGGGAAAAGGATCACAGTTACCTTTATTTATTTATTTATTTATTTATTTTAAGCAGATAACACATAAACCTTCCCATGTGCCAGTTCAATATAATGCGTCATTCATCACAAACACCCAGTTATCATTAAAACCCATACTCTTATCATTACAGCTAAAGGTCTGTTTGAATTGCGGGTCTTTCCATGACATCATAGCACTAAAAATCACACACACACACACACACGTTCTGTGTGGATCTTGAGGGAGCTTCGACAGAATTGGCACTCATGATTACTCGTCCACTTTAGAGAATATGATTTTAGTGCCAGGCCTGCAGGCTCCAACACAAACAGTCCAGCAAAAGAAGGGAGGAATTTTATGAGGCAGGCACTTTATTTATAAAGCAAGCTAGACTCTTCACTTAAATAGTCTTTTTCTTTTCCTCGACTTTTTAAAACCCTAATTGCCACATTATTCTGTCTGAGGTTTTGTTGAATGCTTTTCTGCTTTATGGTTATGCATTTTTTACCATTTGATTATAACACAACCATATGATCAGCTGGGAAGCACAGACTGATGTTCATGTGACTAAACTTCCTTGGAAAGCACTTTCTGCTTCTCTCTCTAAGTTCCAGCCGCTTACATACGCTTACCCACACACAATTACACACGGGTCCAGTCAGCTGTTTGGAGCCTGATCTGACCCCATATACACACAAGGAAGGAGCTTGTGAGAGGACAGACCACAGGCACTATCTTAAAGCAGCATGACTGTTTGTTTTTAACTCTGTCAGCCTTTGGGAATTAATTATTTACCAATGAGTGGGAACAATTTGGACATACAGTAGGCTTCAAAGACTATTTAATTACACCAAGTTGATTACGTGGGAAGAAAAAGTAACCCTTACAAAAAGTACCATGGTGTTACTACGGTTTTGTGGGTGTAGTAGAACATTTTCCTTGATTTAACAAAAACTTTCAAAATGCTTTCCACTATTTATCAGACTGTATGGCCTGTAAACTTTTTAGCTTTTGAAGTTTTTACATTTTAAAAAATTTCAGATAAGACTTTGCCAAGCCAACATAAATGTCCTGACAAACTTTAAGTTATTATTTGTAGTGAAACCTGTGCAGCGAATATAAATGAAGTAATCATAAAACACCATGGTATAGTGAAGTTCCATCTTATTTAGTGGTACCACCACAGTACAGGGGTTTGTGTGTGTGTGTGTGTGTGTGTGTGCGCGCGGACACGGCATGTATGTACAATGATTATTAGCTGAAAAGTAAACAGTCTGGCAGAGTCATCTCGTCGTCTGGCCTGTTTCCTCCTGCCATTATCCTTAACTCTCAGATGTCCCCTCTGTTTTCTTTGTATCTTTCAGTTGCTCTTTTTTCCCCACCACTCTGTTTATAAGCTAGTACTATTTCTCTATTCTGCGCCACTTTTTATTTAAGTCTTAGAAGATAAACTTTGTGAATTACACATTACAGAGTTCCTTTCTTACCAGAATTACATAAAATACATTTCATCAGATGGGAAATACCCAGAGAATGCAGATGGACACATGTGCTTGGAGTATTACAGTCAGGTTTTTTTTTACTGGCAGTCATTTTTACAGCAACTGTGTCCCCCCCTAACTGTCGACCATTTTCTGCGCTGTTTACTCCAACTTTTTGGGAGGCTCATAGTCACAGAGGGGCCCACAGGGTGGAGCACAGGGCATTTTTAGGGTTATAAAGCCTTTGCACTGATTTGGCAATCCTACCACAAGAGCAAACATCTGTGAGACATGTGTCAGCGAGAACCCCTCCCACATCTCCACTCACAGAGTGGAATCTGAGTTATTTTGAAATGGAAAAATGAATGAGAAATAAGGGAATGCAATATTAGATAAGGTTATCTAGTGTTATTATTGATTAATGAGTATGTGTGAAAAAAGAAAAACAAACTGACTTTTGAATGATAGATGGAATATATATATATATATATATATATATATATATATATATATATATACACAGTACAGTCCAAAAGTTTGGAACCACTAAGATTTTTAATGTTTTTAAAAGAAGTTTCGTCTGCTCAGCAAGGCTACATTTATTTAATTAAAAATACAGTAAAAAACAGTAATATTGTGAAATATTATTACAATTTAAAATAACTGTGTACTATTTAAATATATTTGACAAAGTAATTTATTCCTGTGATGCAAAGCTGAATTTTCAGCATCGTTACTCCAGTCTTCAGTGTCACATGATCCTTCAGAAATCATTCTAATATGCTGATCTGCTGCTCAAGAAACATTTATGATTATTTTCAATGTTGAAAACAGTTGTATACTTTTTTTTTCAGGATTCCTTGATGAATAGAAAGTTCAAAAGAACAGCATTTATCTGAAATACAAAGCTTCTGTAGCATTATACACTACCGTTCAAAAGTTTGGGGTCAGTAAGAATTTTTATTTTTATTTTTTTGAAAAGAAATTAAAGAAATGAATACTTTTGGCAGTAAAGACATTTATAATGTTACAAAAGATTAGATTTCAGATAAACACTGTTCTTTTGAACTTTCTATTCATCAAATAATCCTGAAAAAAAATATTGTACACAAATATTTTGTACAATTGTACACATTAAATGTTTCTTGAGCAGCAGATCAGCATATTAGAATGATTTCTGAAGGATCATGTGACACTGAAGACTGGAGTAATGATGCTGAAAATTCAGCTTTGCCATCACAGGAATAAATTACTTTGTGAAATATATTCAAATAGAAAACAGTTATTTTAAATTGTAATAATATTTCACAATATTACTGTTTTTACTGTATTTTTAATTAAATAAATGTAGCCTTGGTGAGCAGACGAAACTTCTTTTAAAAACATTAAAAATCTTAGTGGTTCCAAACTTTTGGACTGTACTGTATATATATCTACCATTCAAAAGTTTGGGGTCAGCTTATTTTTCTTTTTTGTTTTTCCTTTTTTTTTTTTTTATTCAGCAAAGCTGAATACTGAATGCAAAATGCTGAACTTTCTATTCATCAAAGAATCTTGAAAAAGTTTATTGCATTTCAACATTGATAATAATTAAGAAATATTTCTTGAGCAGCAAATCGGCATATTAGAATGATTTCTGAATGATCATGTGACACTGAAGACTGGAGTAATGATGCTGAAAATTCACTGGAATAAATTACATTTAAAAATAGATTAAAAATATAAAGCGGTTGTAATATAAAATATGTGTGTGTGTGTGTGTGTGTGTGTTATATACATATATACATGTATATGTATATATACATATACATATACATATACATATACATATGTGTACATATACATTATATACAGTGGCATGAAAAAGTATGTGAACCCCTTGCAGAATCTGTGAAAATGAGAATTATTTTAATAAAATAAGAGGGATAATAAAAAATGCATGTTATTTTTTGTTTAGTCCTGAGTAAGATATTTTACATAAAAGATGTTTGCATTTAGTTCACAAGACAAAACAATAGCTGAATTTATTAAAATAACCCCATTCATAAGTATGTGAACCATTGATTCTCAATATTGTGTGTGGTTACCTGATGATCTACGACTGTTTTTATGTTTTGTGATGGTTGTTTGTATTATCCCTCTTATTTTATTAAAATAATTCTCATTTTCACAGATTCTGCAAGGGGTTCACATACTTTTTCATGCCACTGTGTGTATATATATATATATATATATATATATATATATTAAACCAAACCAAGGCCCTTGTTGCAAGTACATTCAAAACGCCAACAAGAACCAAATAAATGGATAAAAATCATCCATTTTATGTATTTAAATCTTTTTTTCCCCACATTTTTTACTAACTAAACAAGAAAAATGTCTTGATTAAATATTAAAATATTTAAGCAAGTTTAAACATTTATATTATTATATATTGGCCTGTATAATATCACAAATATATCATGATTGTTCAATATGTCACGTATGTTTGTGAGAGACAGACTTTTTTGTTTTTGTTTAAGTTCTCCCTAACCTCTATGATTGATGCTGCATCTCACTTAGACAAAATTAGAAATACACTCATGAATACAAATGTGCACACACACATTCACCTTAAGGCATCACATTGTGTTGTGTGACACAGTCTGTGCTGAATGACAGGCCTCGTGGGCTTCAGCCTCCAGAACCTGGTCATTATCTCTGCAGACACACACACACACACACACACACACACACACAGTCCTCACTAGAACTCCTACTGTCATATACACACACAGAAAACCACATTTTCTCGTCTGCCGCAGAAAGCAGTGCCTCCTCTATAGAGTGGTAACCCACAGCAACGCTCCCTCTCTCTCTCTTTCATTCTCTCTCTCTTTCTATCCATCTATTTCAGTGTGGAGTCATGGCCACAGCTAACACCCACTATCATTGTAACTACCAGCTTCAGTGTAATGCAAATTGTGATACAAAATGCGCATAACACATACGTGAGCTCTGTTTCTTAGACAGCATAAAAGGTTAGATCAATCTATGACAAAGGAACTTTTTTTCTCATAGATCAGGAGACCTAGAAATCTTGATTTGTTTAATTATCAACTTTGTCTTGGATGTTTCTTCCAAAGTCGGATCAAATGAGTTAATTCTTGGCACAAACTATAAAATGAATGTCTATAGCATCCCTAATTTAATTTGGCTTTTGAAGAATTTGTTTAGAAATATTTCAGTTCATATTGATTTTGCAGACTTCGGTGACTTTTGAGTTTGAGACAGTTTGAAACTTCTAGATCTTTTCGGCCATGTACACACTGCAGCTAAATTTGGTGGTCAGTTTACCATTTTTGTGCCTAATTCTGTTCTGCACGTGTTCAGTAAAACATAAATCTTCTGAGATAAATGAATGATGAATAACAAGATCAGCCTATTAGATCTGCAGTCGGTGTACTCGTTGAACCGGCACTGATTATGAAGTGGCATCTCGCTTATTAGCATTTGTTAGCATAGCTTGCAGCAGATCACATCAGCAGTATCCGAGCACAGAGGCAGCCCTCTAATACTCAGTGAAGACAAGAGTATTCATCATTATTGATTCGGTCAGGAGTGCTGCAGGGGCTGAAATCCGACTGCTAATAAACTGGTCCCATGCCACAGATTTGTTATTACCAACACAAGGAAGAAAGATTGTGTGCATGAAATTAAAGAAATCGTGAGTAAGAGGGAGAACAAGTGTTGAAACACTTGTGTGGAAGTCCGCCCACAGTGCAATCTGTCCTTCCTTGGAGACGCAGTGAACCAAAGAGAGATAAAGACTGAGAGAGAGAGAATGGTGGTTCACTATTTAAAGTTGAAGAGCTGGTGGATTTCACAGAAAGAGCCGCCATATACTCATTTTCTACTGAAATAGTGATGGTGACTGGTAGAGGGGATGGGTTTCTGAGAGACAAACAATGACGTAACTGACTGTTTTACTACAGTCACACCAAACAAGGTTTTTGTTTGAGTCCTACTATTTACTATCAAGTAATTTAATAAAACATACAATATAGTATATAGTGGGATATATTAGGCAGCAAGTGAACATTTTGTCCTCAAAGTTGATGTTTTAGAAGCAGGAAAAAAGGGCAAGCGTAAGGATTTGAGCGAGTTTGACAAGGGAATAATTGTGGGCCTGGTCTGATGAATCATGTTTTCGTTTACATCACGTGGATGGCCAGGTGCCTGTGCGTCGCTTACCTGGGGAACACATGGCACCAGGATGCACTATAGGAAGAAGGCAGGAGGCAGTGTGATGCTTTGGGCAATGTTCTGCTGGGAGACCTTGGGTCCTGCCATCCATGTGGATGTTACTTTGACACATACCAACTACCTAAGCATTGTTGCAGACCATGTACACCCTTTCATGGAAACAGTATTCCCTGGTGGCTGTGCCCTCTTTCAGCAGGATAATGCGCCCTGCCATAAAGCAAAAATGGTTCAGGAATGGTTTGAGGAGCACAACAACGAGTTTGAGGTGTTGACTTGGCCTCCAAATTCCCCAGATCCAATCCAATCGAGCATCTGTGGGATGTGCTGAGCAAACAAGTCCGATCCATGGAGGCCCCACCTTGCAACTTACAGGACTTAAAGGATCTGCTGCAAACATGTTGGTGCCAGATATCTCAGCACACCTTCAGGGCTCTAGTGGAGTCCATGTCTCGACAGGTCAGGGCTGTTTTGGCAGCAAAAGGGGCACCAACACGATATTAGGAAAGTGGTCATAATGTTATGCCTGATTGGTGTATTTTTATATATATATATATATATATAAATACACACACACTGGTGTATTTGTGTATTCACTGGGGGTCAAAGGTTTGGAATAATTAAGACCTTTAATGTCTTTTAAAAGTTAAAAGAAGTCTCTGCATTTAGAAGGTGGCTGCATTTATTTGATAAAAAATTTATATATATATATATATATATATATATATATATATATATATATATATATATATATATATATATATATTTCAGCCCCTGCAGCACTCCTGACCTCGGATACTTTTTGTTATATTAATTATATATATATAATTAATATATATAGAAATACAATTAAAATAATGTTTTGTATTTGAATGTATTTAAAAATGTAATTTATTCCTATGATGCAAAGCTTAATTTTCAGCATCGTTACTCCAGTCTTTAGTGTCACGTGATCCTTCAGAAATCATTCTAATATGCTGATTTGGGGCTCATGAAAAAAGTCTTATTATTCTCAATGTTGAAAACTGCCTCATATTTTTGTTGAACCTGTGATACACTACCATTTAAAAGTTTGGGGTAAGTAAAATTATTAATTTTATTCAACAAGGATGCATTAAATTGATTCAAGTGACAGTTAAGACATGTCATACATTTCTATTTCAAATAACTTCTGGAGTTTTTTTATTCATCAAAGAATCCTGAAAAAAAAAAAAAATCAGTTTCAGCAAAAATATTATATTTTTAAAAAATTAAGACCGGAGTAATAGCTTCTGAAAATTCAGCTTTGCCATCTCAGAAATAAATCTTAGCTTTAAATTTTATTCTCCAACTCCCAATCTCTGCTCGTATAACTCTGGTTCTTTATTTATTCCACAACCAGATTATGTAGACCAGATTATGTAAGTCTGAGCTACAGTCAGTATTGTTTGACGAATCCAAAATGACTAGATGGGACCGTACATCTGTTGAAAGATTTGACCTGCTTTAATCTTGCTTTAATCTGCTGAGAGATTTAAACCATGCAACATATTTAAAAAAGAACAAAGAAAACACAGGAGCAGCCAGTCTCTTGCACGCTTGTATGAATGTGCCTATATAAACTGAAAACCTTGCCGCCCACTGTAAACTTTCCAGGCTCCCCTCATAACCCAGCCAAAGTCTAAATACACTGTTGGCATGGCGACAGATGTGGCCAAAGCAGAAAAAAGAATCTCCCCTCCTCTCCCCTCGGCTCTGTTCCCAAAAGAAAACGTCCACCATTTTCTGCTTTTACACAGAGGTAATCACTGCAGAGGTGCGTGCAGAGCCACTAAAATACTGCAGCGTTTAGAAATGGATACATGATTTCCAAGTTATAGGTTGCAACTAAATGTCTTTGTTACTAAATGTCAATTTGCATAATAAATTAACTCTAATTCTGTGTATCTCTCGTTTCATTTTCATTTAAGGTGGTGTGATTTTACTCAAGGGTGCTTTTTGCCGGCGTACGCAGACCACAATGTTTCCGAACATTAGTGTTAGTTCCTTCTACATCTCTCTGAGAAATGCTGAATAGGTGTTGGTGCTAAAGTTGACGTCATTGTTTGAAAGAGTTCAGCCACAGGGTTTGAGAGTCTTCATTGCTGTTGTTTATAGCAGCAGCATTACATCATGGTAGCATCTGACTATTGTACTTAAATGACTATATTATTATTATTTTACATATGATATCAGGTAAGCATTATGAATACATTTATAATATGTAGGAATATGCCTTCGGTATGCTTTCAGAAAGGTAACACAGATGTCATTTTTACAGTTTGACATTACAGGACTTGTGCTTAAGGGGTTTGGCTTTAATATATTTTTCTGGATGAATGTAACACACATTTAGAGAGAGAGAGAGAGAGATGTTTACTTCTTGAATTAAATAAAAAAGTAATATTTTTTTCTTAATTAGTTTAGAAATATTTACAATATGCTTTTTTTTTCTATTAACCATGTTTTAAATTAACCATGTGCAATTATTATTATATATGTTATGTTCATATAAGCGTTATAGAATTACAGTAAGAGTGTTTTAATAAGGGTAGAGGCGGTCTGGGATAGTCATTTTGCGCTTCCTGAACGAGGCAACACCGTTTCACTGAAGGGGAGGAGAGAAAGAGCGAAAGAGAGAGAGATTGACAGTGAGGGAGGGAGAGGAACAGCGTATTTCTCTCAAAGTTATAGCGCTGCGCTGCTCTGTCAATGTCTTCTGCCTATTAAAACGCTGCTATAACACATACACGGGACCTAAAGGAACTTTTATATCTTAATTAATGGGATATACATGTGATTTTGCCGTAAGAGGATTCGTTTTTCTTTGTGGTAAAGACGTTTAAAATATCGCAATGTCTCGAGTAGCGGATCTGTCGAAACTTCGCCAGGAAAGGATGAGAGAGATCAGTCAGCGGGTAAGTACAGCGACGCGTGTTTTAACCAGCTTATCGCAAGAATTAAAACAATTCTGACGCTATGTTTGAATTGTCCACTTTAATATTTGTTCGTCGTGGTTCATAAGGGATTATAGAAATATTAGGTTTTGAAAAGTATGCTTTAAGTCAGTTCATTTCAGTTCAATCCAACTTCATTTTTATTTTCATAATACATTACTTCAGAAAAACAGTGTGTTTGTGACAATAAAAATGCGTCAGTTATTAACCTAGAGGTTGTATATAAACGTAGGCAAGGAAATACAGTCATTTGCACTTAAATTGCTGCTATCCTCTTCCTCATCTTTATAGAATGAGGGTTAAAGGGCCAGACGGACTAAAATGTTAATGTTGCTGTTGTTTGACAGTGAATAATGCTTTCCAGGACTGTAAGTTTATGGCTTTCATGCAGTGTGATGTCATCTTTGGTATGATTCAAAAGCAGCACAGAAGCTGCATATACCAGGTACATTACACAGGAATTACAGTTGTGGAAAGTAATGTTACGAAATGAATGTCTTCATTGTGAGATATAGAAACATGCATATGAAATTAAAAATGAGCAATTATAAAGTTTAAGGCTGTTCTGATGCTGCATTTCATGTACGCAGAAGCAAAGCAGTGTCACTTTGGTCTTTAATAGGGGTTGAGGTGGATCAGAGCTGCATACTTTAATGGGGCATTTCATATTTACACAGAATTTGGAGCGAGCACAGAGCCTGCTCAGAGCAGTTTTAACTCTGGTGTGTAAAGACACCTTGATTAAGAGGTCGTATGCTTGTTTTTGGCACTGTATATGCACCTTTTTTTGTCCAGTTATTAGCTTCAGTATGAGTTTGAGTTGTGTAGGTGTTACTGAGTGGGAATGTTGAACAACAGACTGTGTGTGTGCGTTCAAGAGAAAGAGCCAAAAGAGAGGTTGCCATAGAAATCGCACTCAGTTAAAGCATCAATTCCAGGTTCAGGTCCGAAGGCAAGATTTTTTTAAATAGCGAGATGCTTTTTTGCTTACACACATGCACACAGCATCTCACCACCTCTTCTTCTATTAAATGGTGATGTCCAAGGTTAGACTTGAGTTTGAGCAATTTAAATGTAACCGAGAGCAGCTGCTAAGTTGCCAAGGCCTAGTTTTATTGTCCTTGTATTTACCCTGTTCTGCAGAGATAAATTGATATAATCGTCTGATCTTGGTCAATTTTTTTGGCCATTAACAATGCCCGCTTTGGAGGAGCACTTTTCAACATTGACAACCTGCTACATTTAAACAGTACCACAATTCATGAAATTGTAAAAATACCAAAATGGGAATTATATCGGCATTGGCTATTGAAAGAATGGATATCGGTCGACTGCTACTGTCCTGGTCGCTGTAGTGTAAATTGCTTTCGTATGAAAATGTTTGCAAAGAATGTCAATGTCAACTAATCAGTCATGGTTCCCCATAGGCCAGCTATATCCAGGCCATCAGGCCACAGCAGGCTGAACTAAATCTGGAGCTGGGACTATTCAAACTGGAGCACCAACGTTAAGTCCTGCCAATCTCAGCCTATTTCCTTGACGGGAGATGACGCCAAACTTTAGACAAGCTCGCTGAACCTAGACAACAATGTGCTCGGGGCACATAGCGCTCATGCTTTTGTACAGAAAGTTTGATTCAATGTCAACTTTTAAGTGAATTATGACCACAGAGGTTGTTTTCATTTTGCAGGCACAGAGACTTTTCATTAGCCTGACATTATTTTTTTATAAACACAGACTTGGAAATGTTGGCTGCTCCTAGTTTGTGCCTCTGTAGTTTGTAATATGTGGAGTCATACTCAAGTTTAGTTGTAAAACAGTGTCACTTTTTCAAACCCCACCCTGGCCACATGCTTTGTTCTCAGATTTAGCATAAACTATTGCAACTTCCCAAATCTGCAGAGATGACCGCACGTATACGTACCAAACAATGCAGAGGCATCCTGGAAGTTCTGGTTATGGACAAACTAGGTCAATTCAGATTTTGTAATTTAATAGCAATATCCTACAGGTATTTGGACTGCTACACACTAATACGCTAAGCGGTTTTTATAAAACATTATCTGTTGCTTACTTCCAACACATGTCCGTGTTCCTATGGCAACCTTTACTCATGCCTCCTGCAGATTAGAAAGAGGAAGTGCTCTCTCATTATTTCCTGCTTTGCATGTCAACAGAGAGGCCGATTATTAGAATAAGCAGACCCAAAACTGGACCTTAGCGTCTCTATTTTCAGAGGTGAAAAAATATGAGACATCTTATAAAAATTATAAAATATAAAAGTCGTTTAAAAAGGGATACAGACCTTCTAGACATTAGATATGGCGATTGTTCAGCTAATGTTTATTCTGAAATATCTTAAGATTTCTGTTCACATTTCATGTCTGGATGTTTATTTTTATCTTTCCTTCATTTTCCAGTAAACTCATCATAAATATATATAAAAGAGGAAGATTTTCAGCTTGGGCCAAGTAGAGCTTTTAGTAAAATGCTGACTAGCATATTTACCAACACGAGTGGTCAAAGCTTTTAGAATCGAGAACAATGACTCCAGAAGTACACAGCTCAAAACATTTTCTTTTATTGTTGGGTAAAACTGAGTTTACAGAGTTGCATTGTTAATTGTGCAAAATGGATGCCTGGACTTATTCAATTTACCTCATTTAAAGCTGCAGTGTCTTTTCGAGTTATAAATGCTATATAATTACTCTGGAGCCAATGGAAAATGATTTCATGACAATGCTGATTGGCCGATGGCACCACAAGAACATACACAGTCTTAAATTCTAGCAAATATCCTGTCAGCGAATGAGCTGTGACGTCAAAGGCAGCAGACAGGAAAATATAAATTGTAAATATTTCATAATAATATGGAGGATGTTTTGCTAGTTACCGCTCAAAGTGTAAAATGGCTTGGATGGTTTGCTGAAAATAGTCTAGTCAGCAGAGTGAGCAAAGATGGCAGCTTGTATAGCTTTCTCTTGTATAGCTTTCTTCTTTGTTCATGCTCATCATAATGTTATTGTTAACTAAAACAAACTAAAATGAGTAAAAATAGTTTTCTATAATTGAAATAAAGCTGAAATAAAATATAAATATTAGATGGAAAAACGTATAAAATTAAAAATGTTGCCATGGCAAATAAATGAGATAAATGTAAGTTGAAGTACTAAAATGACTAAAACTGAAATAAAAAATAAATTAAAGCCAAATAAAAAAATACTAAAACTTAAAAAATTAAAATGAAAACTAAAAATATTAAAATTAATGCTCACATAAAATATTATGCATGTGCATGATGTCACTGTTTTCACAAATTCACATGCACTTTGAAACCCGTTTTCAAAAGTTTGCATTTTCAGGGCCCCAAAACGCTGTTGACGTGTAAATGAATGGATAAAATGCATTAATGGTTTCCCGTTTTTTGGTTGAAAACTGTCAACGGCCCCTGAGATTTTCCACTAACATGCAATACCTGTCTCCACTAGTTAGCTCAACCCACATCAGTTAGCCTATTAGCAGATTGTTTGTCAAAAAAAGACCCTGAGAGGGTCAAAGAGAGGATAAAATTATATGAAAAAAAATTATCAAACTAGGCATGCACATAACAAAGACAAACAAATAGATGAAGTTACTGTATCAGAAATGAGATCCATTGTTTGCTTAACCCACATGAGTGAATTTTTATAGTGGAGAGCTGATGGGCTTCATTTGTCTTTCCCCTGAAGGCTGATAAGTAAAGATTAGCTGTTTCAATGAAAAACAGTTCACAGGCATGAATGTGCTTGTATGCGTTTTCGTGATGAAATCTTTTTACCAAGGAATACAGACCTTCTAGAAATTCAATATGGCCATTGTTTGGCTTATTTCTTCCGAAATTGTGTTGCAAGTTCTCTTTTGAGTTCCCTGTTTGTGAACTCGGTCTGTACCAGTTCGGTAGTTGAATCGGTTACACAATAGAAACTGAGCTGCAATAGCGTCATCATTGTCTTTTTTGTGAGTGTTGATTGTTTGATTTGTCCTGTGACCAGCTCAAAGTTTTTTTGTTTTTTATTTTTTTTAACAATACAATGATTCTAGGC
Organism: Megalobrama amblycephala; assembly: GCF_018812025.1. Lineage (NCBI taxonomy): Eukaryota > Metazoa > Chordata > Actinopteri > Cypriniformes > Xenocyprididae > Megalobrama > Megalobrama amblycephala. The sequence goes on along the minus strand of NC_063052.1, from coordinate 26,750,607 downwards.
TAATTTTACTCTGGTGGAGATTATTTAAATGTATTGTATACATATATTATGACAACGTGCATGATTAATTTATTCTGAGTTTTTTGTGTTCTGATTAGAATAAGGAGAAGGAGCGCATGAGGGAGCGGGAGAGAGAAGCCAGGGAGAGAGAGGCTCGCTACAGTAATGGCCACCTCTTCAACTCTCTCACCGTGTCTGGAACCACGCTCTGCTCAGCCTGCAACAAGAGCATCACCGCTAAGGAGGCCCTCAGTTGCCCGAGTGAGTCACACAGACACACACATATACATCGCACTCAAAACCCACCGACTTTACTAGTAAAAATATTAAAAAATAACGTTTTGTAGTTGTAGATGACATTTTGTAAACTCAGTTTTAACCATTTCTGTGGAAAATATTAGTGTTGTTTGTCGTTCAACTCAATAATTGAATGTTCTGGATGGTTGCCTGGGTGTTGCTGTGGAGTTGCTAGGGCGACGTGAGTTGACATGTTGCCATGCAGTTGCTAGGATGTTCTTGGTGGTTTTAGCATGTTGCTATGTAGTTACTAGGGTGTTCTGGGTAGTTTTAGCATGTTTCTATGCTGTTGCTAGGGTGTTGATATGTCTGGCACAAGTCTAAAGGCTCAGATATACTCACGGCGAACAAACCCTTCTTTTTCGTTCTTTATTTGAGGTAAAAAGAAGTTTGAAATGCGTGAGCAGTGGTATACTGTTATTGAACATCCCATACTCCACCCATACTGCTGAGAGCAGCATTTAGATAAATATGTAAATATGTGCTGCATGCTTTCCTCCAAATAACAAAATAAACACACAACAAAAATAACAGTGGTGAGAAAAAAGCAGTTAATAAAGCATGTGATCATAGCAACGTGGATATGTTTGCACCAGCTCTGCAATTCAGCACTCCATAAAGCCGTGTCACGTTTATTTATATAGCACTTTATACAATCGATTGCTTTAAAGCAAGCAGTTTTATAGTATTAACCAAAAAAAAAAAAAAAAACAGTGACCGTGTTGCTTTCAATTAGAATTACAACTTCATTTTCTACTATAAAGCAGCTCTCCAGTGTGTTCGTGTTTTTACTTGCGTCTGACCTCGACGGACTGAACAGAAGAAATTATTTGGAGAAGATTTCCATGTAAAAGAAGGCGTAGCCGCATAGCAGACCTACCTGTTACGTAATTGACACAGACCAAACTTCGTTTTGGCCTGGATTTGTTCAAAATGGTGTCACACCAGTTCATTCTTAAATTTAACTTGAAGTACTGAGTATCTGGGCCTTAAGGAGACGACTCACAAGTCTCTTGGATATTCTGGTTTCTTTCCCTCCTTGAATGCAAATCTTTTGGATATTTTCTTTAATTTTGTCATTTAAACACTAAACAGCATACCTTTTCCAGTCAAGTCGATGGAATATTCTGGATGGTTGTCAGGGTGTTGCTATGCAGTTGCTAGGGCAACATGAGTTTATTTAACCTGTTTTGTATGTGGTTGCTAGGATGTTTTGGGTGGTTTTAACATGTTGCTATGCATTTGCTAGGGTTTTGCCAGGCAATCCTCAAGCATCTATGATATTAAGGATTCCGTTCTCTCTTCACCGCCAATCTATTGGATGTGTTTATTCATTTTATCATCAAGACAAAAGTAATAGCATACCTCTCCCAAACAAGGGTATGTTTATTCATCACCACACTGATAGGATGTGTTGGATGGTTTTTGCAATGCAGTTGCTAGGATGTTCTGGGTTGTTTTTGCATATTTCTATGCTGTTGATAGTTTTGACACAAGTGTAAAAAGCCAGTTACCAAGCTTATAGGATATTCTAGTTTCTGTCCCTCAAATGCATTTCTATTTGATTTTTCCCGAATTTTATCATCAAAATGCTTAGAACAGCATACCGAACAATTTGATGTTTGTTCAGTAACACGATAGGATGTTGTGGATGGTTACCAGGGTGATGCTATGCATTTGCTAAGGTGTTCTGGGTGGTTTTAGCATGTTGATATGCAGTTACTAAAGGCCCCGATACAATTCGAGGGAAATCGAAGAATCTGGCGAAAACGAAGTTCATTTCTGGAGTTCGAAATAACTTGCCAAAGCGAACTTCGCAGAAAAGTTTGCTCTGGCAGGTAAACACCTTCGAACTACCATTAGTGCATGGCAATCACGTAATAGGTAGGTGTGCTCTGAGGCTCCGCATTCTTTGATGTGAAAATCTTCCCCAGTTCATTTCTTCTGTTCAGTCCCTCGAGGATGGACGTTTGCACTTAAACTCACTGGAGAGCCTCTTTATAGTTGAAAATGAAGTTGTAATTCTAATTGAAAGAGACAGTGACACTGTTTTTTCCAGGTTTAATTCTGTAAAGCTGCTTTTAAACAATATATTGGAATAATCCTGACATGACTTGACTGGAGTGCCGAATTGCAGAGCTTGTGTAAACATTTACATCGCTATGATCAGATCCTTTCTTAAAGGGTTAATTCACCCAAAAATGAAAAAAAAAAAAAAAATTATCCCATAATTTACTCAACCTCAAGCCATCCTAGGTGTATATGACTTTCTTTTTTCAGTCAAACACAATCAGAGCTATATTATAGTAACATTATAAAGCTGGGAAGAGCCAGAATATTTTTTAATATAACTCAGATTGTGAGTTATATACACCTAGGATGGCTTGAGGGTGAGTAAATTATAGGATAATTTTCATTTTTGGGTGAACTAACCCTTTAACTACTGTTTTCTCATCACTGTCATTTTTGTTGTGTGTTTATTTTGTTGTTGAAAGGAAAGTACGCAGCACATATTAACATATTCATCTAAACCCTGCTTTCAGTGTGGGCGGCGTATGGTATGTTGACTAACAGTATACCGCTGCTTACGTATTTTGAACTTTTTACCCCAAAGCGAAGAACGAAAAAGAACTATATCGGGGCCTTTATATCTGGGTGACTTAATTATGTTGCTATGCGGTTGCTAGGATGTTGACAGACCTGGTACAAGTCTAAAGAGCCGATTCCCAAGTCTCTATGATAATCTAGTTTCTTTTCCTTTAAAACAAATATATCTGATTATTTTTCAATACTTCCATCATCCACCTGATGAAATTCTTATCAAAACAAGTCAAAGCACTTAACAGCTTACCTCTTCCAAACAACCCAATTGATTGAATGTATATTTCACACAGGGCAAACGCATGAATTATTCATTAACTTTGTACTGATGTTTAATACTTGTCATTAAGGGTTGTTCAGATTCCTAACCATAATTATGATAAGTGGTAATTGTGATTAGTCACTAATGATTATGAGTACAGTATAAAAGCATTACCATTCTTAATGTTTGTTTGCGTCCTCTGTTGATGAAAACACCAAGAATAAAAGTTTCTGACGAAATCCTAGGAGGAGCTTATTTGTGATCCTGCCAATCACAGCGCAGAGGCTATAAAAACAGCTGCTTACCTCAGTCTTTCCGATGATTTTTTTCCTGCTTTCTTCCCCCATCTCAACTCCCCCTCTTTATTTCCATGATTGTCTCCAGGACTTTGAGCTCAAGACGAACATCATGTATAAGCCTCTTTATTACTTACAAGCCACACCTGTCTACTCATTCCCACATCCCTCTTTGACATTACATTTATGTGCAGTCCTGAACTGCTGTTTTGAGTCTTATTATGTGGTGAAGTGGAGAGTAGGTGGAATATTTTTAGTGGCTGGTCTACTGCGGCATGCCAAGATAACACACACACACACACACACACACACACACACACACACACACACACACACATCTTAAAGTTGGAGGTCTGGATAGTTTATTCTACAGAGAGAGCCCTGCGATGGAAAGTGTTTTTACACATTTCACCACATCCATGTTTTATATATATATGTATGTATATATGTATGTATGTATGTATTAAAATACATGATGAAATGCACAAATGCCATTTCACCACAATTATCCACATACATACCAGAACATGAACATGACGTGTAGCCAAGTACAGTGTCCCATACTCGGAATTTGTGCTCTGCATTTCCACCATCATCCAGACTACATACGTGGTAGTATGTTTTTAAGGGGAAAGTACTTAATTTTAATTCTGCGCTATATATATATATATATATATATATATATATATATATAAAATGTGCACTAGGGGTTGCACAGACTAGTTGAATCTAATGTTCTGCCATGACGCTTTAAGCTTGATGTCAACTAGTCGCTGATCATGTGATTTTGACACTAATGACATAGCTGCCTGGCAGAAGACATCAGCCAGAAGATCTTCTGACTTAATGTGCTATATCTTTTCTAACTGATCAGACTTAAGGTTTTCTTCCAAATTACGATTAAAACTCCAAAAAATCCCATATATTTACATTAGCTTTACTACTAATGCTGTCCTAAAGAGGAGGCCACAGGATAAGAAATCTTTCAAGTCCACTTTTACGCCCTGTTTCCATCAGTTTAAATGACAAATGAATGCATACTCCGAGAGCGCTCCACAAGTTGTTTGTTTATGCCATCTGGATATTCGATATTTATCAGGTGAATGCATGTTTTATACAGTTTATTGTACAGGCAAGTTAATCGCCATTCTAAACTAATGTGCTGACGCACACACTTGCAGACAGTAGCTCGCACATCACGTGCAGATTGTGCGCAGACAGAAACATTCAGTAGCGTGGAAAATTACTGTGAGCACTTTTCTGTGATTTATCAATAAAATGGCTTATAAATTGAAAAGTGCTAGTATATATTCCTTTTTTTTGAAGAAGCTAAAACCCACAGCTTCACTATCAGAGAGGCACTGCACAGTTCACACATGGCTTTCTCACTAATGCATTCAAATAAATATAATCTAAATAATGACCCTTAGACAAAATAACTGATAAAAATAAGCTGTTATGTAGGATCAAAAGCCTTGTATTTTTATTTTATTTAATTCTTTATTTGACCGGGACAGTGGACAATAAAAGAGTACTGCCCCAGAATTAGCTACAGAGCTAAATTTCATCTGCTGTCCCTGTCACTGTAGGCAGCGTTCTGTCAAATGCCGCAGCTCTAGGTTCTAGTTTCTCAAACAAACATCAAAGATTGTTCTCAAACTTTAGTCTCTAGTTGCAAATTGTGGCATGTTGCAAAGCATTACCATTTCTTATGTTTTTATTAGTAAACGTCATCAGTGATTAGTCGACATCGACTCAACTTTAATCACATAAGTCAGCTTAAAAAAATATGAGGTCGTTCAACCCCTAATATATACACATACAGATTTTAAAATGCATGATAAAATGACACAAATGGCATTTTGCAGACACTTTTACTCATTCTTAATGCAGTGTTTCAGGTTTAGTACAAGCTGTATCGACAGAGAGTCTTTGTGGCATAATTTTGATTACCACAGAAGATAATTTTCAGTTAAAAACATTGTGGTTAAACAGGGTGATGCACTTCAGTGGCTTAAAATCAGTCAAGGGTTGAGCTGTAAAGCTAAAAAAAAATACTATTTTTAAAATCATTATTTTTGCATTAAATTTTGAGAGTGTGTATTTTACCACTTAATTCTGTTAACCATAACTGATTTTAGCTGCTATTTATAAAAGCTTGAGAAACGAGTCAAAATGAATATGCTACAGATGTTGTTGATACAAATTAACTTGCAATGAACCTGAACAATTCCTTTAAACACATTTACATGTGAATTCTGGCACACTCTCACACCCTTTCCTGTTTTGCTGTGCTCATCTTTCAATTCTGGTTCTCTGTTTTGCTATTGTTTCAGCTTCTTCCTTATTTTGTCATCAAGATCAGATTTAAAGACCAGACATTACGAGCCACTCACAGATGAGCGGCTTTGTGCTCGGCTGCTTTGGTCTGGGCTCTGGTATTGATTGCTCTCTCTCTCTCTTGCTGTGTATGTACCAAGGCTGGAACTGCATGCTCAACACCCACACAGGCTCTTCGTGCAAAGGCCTTACGAACCAAACACCTTTGAGTGGGAAATCAGATTTACACTAGAGCCTACAGTGGAATAGACAAAAAATGTATATGCATAAAGATGTTGTCGTTGGATAAAATTCTGGTATCAGATGCACGTATCAGCAGGGCATGTACAGTATAGAGGTGTGAATCTTCTCTTGCCTCATGATTCGTTTCGATTACGATTCAGTGGGTAATGATTCGATTATAAAATGATTCTCGATGCATCTTTTCCTCCAATTATTTTATTATTAATAATTACTATATTAATCATCACATTGTGTTATTTTATCATTGTTATTAAAAAAGAACAAAGATGCAAATATAATATAAGAAACAAATAAAATTAACAGTAATTTTACATCTAATCAGAAGCATTCAATTAAGAAAAACAAATAATCAAATACAAAAATAATCACAGCATAGTCTTTAGTGTATGTATTCATTATTAATTGCTTTTTATTATTATGCTACAAAAGTGGTTCAGTCAAGAGCAGTGAGTGATTCCCTTTTCTCTTTTATTGTTTGATTAACATTAACACAGGTTTATTATATTAGGACCTAATGCAAGGTTATATAATGTTACATCAAACCAAACGTTCACTTAAGACATAACAGATTATGTTTGCGTGAATACTCGCCAAGACAGATATTTTGATATAGGCCTACTGTAATTGTGTGTATCTGACCGTTCAAGCGCATTACGCTGCTAAAAAACGATTATGTTCCACCGCTCTAATAAGATCTTGTTCAAAAACAGCTGGACAGAACGCAACAGAATGCAGAAGTATCAATGTGTTTTATTCTGATATGCCTTTTTAAAAAAACACTGCTAATGTGAGACACATGCACGCATACAGATGTCTTTTGCAGTTGCACTAAGGCTGTAGCGGAACTGTAAAGGCCATGAATTTCATATTGCAAATCATCTAGCATTTATTTGAAATAGAAATCTTTTAAAACATTATAAATGTTTTTACGGTTACTTTTGATCAAGGTGGTTACAGACCCCAAAACTTTTGGATGAGAAAGCTAGTGTATGTACTTTTATATATATATTTATATTATTATATTATTTTTATTATTTATTTATTTGGTAACACTTTAGTATGGGGAACACGTTAACTATTAAACGTGCCCAAGAATGCTTTTTCACAAGATGTAATATAAGTCTAAGGTGTCTCCTGAATGTGTCTGTGAAGTTTCAGCTCAAAATACTCCACAGATTTTTTTAATAAATTTTTTTAACTGCCTGTTTTGGGGCATCATTAACAATGCACTGATTTACACTCGGCGCCGCCCCCCTTAAATCGCGTGCTCCCTGCCACATGAGCTGTCGACTATATTACAGCGCATTTACAAAGTTCACACAGCTAATATAACCCTCAAATGGATCTTTACAAGATGTTCGTCATGCATGCTGTATGCATGCTTCGAATTATGTGAGTAAAGTATTTATTTGGATGTTAAAGTTTTATTCTGAGTGAATTTGAGGCTGTCCTCCGTGGCTAACGGCTAATGCTACACTGTTGGAGAGATTTATAAAGAATGAAGTTGTGTTTATGCATTATACAGACTGCAAGTGTTTAAAAAATTAAAATAGCGACGGCTCTTGTCTCCGTGAATACAGTAAGAAACGATGGTAACTTTAACCTCATTTAACAGTACATTAGCAACATGCTAATGAAACATTTAGAAAGACAATTTACAAATATCAGTAAAAATATCATGTTATCATGGATTATGTCAGTTATTATTGCTCTATCTGCAATTTTAGCTGTTGTTCTTGCTTACCTAGTCTGATGATTCGGCTGTGTGCAGCTCCAGACATTAACTGGCTGCCCTTGTCTAATGCCTTTCATAATGTTGGGAACATGGGCTGGCATTATGCAAATATTGGGGCGTACACCCCGACTGTTACGTAACAGTCGGTGTTATGTTGAGATTCGCCTGTTCTTCGGAGGTTGTTTAAACAAATTAGATTTATATAAGAAGGAGGAAACAATGGAGTTTGAGACTCACTGTATGTCTTTTCCATGTACTGAACTCTTGTTATTTAACTATGCCAAGATAAATTCAATTTTTGAATCTAGGGCACCTTTAATTAACTATTATTATGACTTTTCCCTCAATAAACTCCTAATAGTTGTTGTAGTGGTTAAGTTCAGGTATTGGGTAGGATTAAGGGATGTAGAATATGGTCATGCAGAATAAGGTATTAATATGTGCTTTATAAGTACTAATAAACAGCCAATAAGCAGGCTAGTAATCAACTATTTAAAAGTGATTTGAAATTGTTCCCCATACTGAAGTGTTACCATAATTTTTTTTTATTTAAAAAAAATCATAATCAGCAATGAGACTAAATGGAGAGCAAAATGAGACCTTAGGTGAAGTCTCCTTCTTAGAATTGTCATAGTGATCACAACACTGTCTGTGTTCAGATTTGCCAAGACACCATATTTGTATTCGGTCATTTTTCGAAATGGACTCAAACGTTACTTACTATACAGTTTGTCTCATTTGTGTCTGTTTTTAAATAAAATGTTCCTCTACAGTTACATTTCTGAGATGCACTTTTACTTACATTGGGTGATTTAGACTCGTGTAGGTGTGTTTTGTGGGTAATCGGGCCAGGGAAACCCCACCGGAGCCCCCGTCCCTCTTCCTTCCCAGCCACCCTCAAAACAGGAAGCAAAGCCGTTCTGAAACAATAGGGGTTCAGAGACAAAAGCAATACAGCGTAACCAGAGAAAATGTTCAGGGACTAGTAGTATTCTGTAAAGGAGATCTAGAACAAGCATTTTAACACAGCCATGGACAGAGGTCAAGAGGCAGAGAAAGAGAGGAGTAAAATGGGTATGGTACTGAGATTTACTTAATTATTTACTGTAATATTGTAGAGAGGAAAAAGGAAAAGAGGTTAGAGTACAGGAATAAAAGGGGAATAACTTGAGGAATTTGAATTTTTTTTTTCATTGTTTCTGTATCCATCGTTAGCTGTTTGCTGTGTTTGAGAACTCTGTGGTTGGTTTCTAATTGGTTTAAGCTAAAGAATCATCTTAGACCAACAACAAACCAGCTACTAGTAACTACATAGTCAAGAATGTTTCTGGAACATAGTGGTATGTCAAGCAGCTAATGATTAAGAGTTATTGCAAGCCCATAACCGAAAGAAAGTAAATAAAATTCTCTTACGTAATAAATGTGACCATGAGAAGATCACAATCATCATATTTAAATGTGATTGTATGAAGATTATACTATGTGTGATAAAAGGGTTTTCCTGTCTGTTCTTTTTTTTTCAGCTTGTAACGTCACCATCCACAACCGCTGCAGGGACACGCTACCAAACTGTGTCAAAATGAAACAAAAGGTGGGATATTAGTGCACACATGTGTCACATGGGTTACATGGACCACTGACATGCAGACACTGGCTTTGATTCATGGTAGGATGCAGAAGAAATGTATCTAAATTGGGTCAGTTTTTATGTGGTTTATGCATAATATTTAGTCTAAAAATGTCATCTGTCTGTATGTGACACAATAGCAACAGAAAATGGCGCTGATGAGGAACAATTCGGCCTATCAGAATGTGACCCTGAGGAATAAAGGTGAGGAAACAAGTGCGTTTTTACATCTGGTGTTAACATCTGATTCAATTACAAGTGGCATGCGTGTCCTGTGACAAGTTGTAATTAGATATCATTGAGGGCATCATGTGATCTTGATTCCCCAAAACTGATTAAGACCCAGCTAACAGAGACATTCTGGCAAGGTTCTCTCAGAGTTATCAACAAGTGTTCTTTCAGTAATTTTAATAGAATGTTTGTTCAAAGTGATCTGGACTTTAAGTGTTCTCAAAATGTTAGCACAAAAACGTTTTTTAAACATTCAAAAATAACTGTTGTTATAAACTGGAATGTTCCCTTAACGTTCAAATAACCAAGAAAAAAAAATGTTTTAAACATTTGAAAAACTGGATGTTTTGAACGTTCAGGGATCCTTTAGAAATAACGTTTCCAATATCTTAATAGGAACATTAGCAAAACGTTCTTGGAACATATTTTTGTTAGCTGGGTATCAGGAGTAAATGGGGTCTACATTTTTTTTTTTTTTTTTTTTTAAGTCTAAACATGACATTGCTCTCTCTTTTTCTGCATCTCTGAAGCCCATTTAAAGGAAAGGCCGAGCTCTGCCATTTACCCCTCAGACAGTCTTCGTCAGTCACTACTCGGATCACGTCGCGGCCGGTCTTCCCTCTTGCTTTCCAAGAGCGTCTCCACCAATAACATTGCAGGGTGAGTGACAGAAATGATAGAGATGCATAAAATTGGCTCTTGCCTGTAAAATAGTTTACTAATCAATATTTAATCAATATTAATCAATATTTTGTTGTGAAATATCTATAGTCACACGCAGTTCTCATTGCTGTGTAATTTTTATCTTTTTGTGTTTTTGTGTGTGTGGGTGTGTGTGTGTCTATGTCTGCTTTAGTTTAATGTAAGCAGTTTTGTTTGAATGTTTTTTATTAGTCATTATATTCACTTTACTTTATATTTTATTTATTAAGTCATTTAATATATTTTTATTTTAAATTTGTTATTTGTATTTTCTGTTTCTGTGCTGATTATTATGCCTGCCTTACATTTTGTTGTTGTTGTTTTCTTTCTTTTTTTTTTTTCTTTTGCATGTGATTGCATGCATATTTGTACATCTGTATGCATGCGTATGGCCCATCTGTGCATGTGCGTGTAGGACTCTGAATGATGACTATCCTCTGGGGCTGCGCAGGATCTTGTCTCAATCCACAGACTCACTCAACTTTAAGAGCAGGACCATGTCCATGGAGTCGCTCAATGATGAGGGTGAGACACACACAGCTACAAACACTTAAAAATAGTAGACATACGTTAAAAAAGGCCGCATTTCTTTTGCACTTTGGTTCAAGTGACCCAATTACGTTTTTTTTTCCTCCAATGTGGCACAGATCGGATATGATCCACAAACGTGTAAGCAGGGAAAAAACATTCTCAGATCAATCTCAGGCCTCATTTAAATTTGGAAATTAATCTGATATGAACTGGATACATGTATTTGCGTCTGCCGTGCATATTCCCGTCAATGCGAGTCATACGTCATTGAAAAAGTGACAATGGCGACAACTCAGGTGGACACAAACTGCGATCACATGACTCTTTTCAATGCTGCAATGGAGGTTTAAGGTGTGCTGACCTTTAAAGATGGTGCAGAAAGCTTGTATCATTGCGTCTGTGAATTGTTGCAAATTGCACTGTTTTAACTTGCTTTTCAGCCAAAGCTTTTCCGGGTCAGTACGTTGGGTTGTTTCTGCAAGTGTATAGTGTAAATGCAGATGTCAGATATGGGTCACTTTTAAAAGATGCAAGTTGGTCATCAAAAATCAGATATAGTCAACAAATCAGAATTGGGCATGAAGAACTGCAGTGTAAATGCAGCCATTGCAGTCAGTAATTTTTTTTTTTTTTTTAAAGAAATTAATACTTTTATTCAGCAAGGATTCATTAAATTGATCAAAAGTGACTGTAAAAACATTTATAATGTTACAAAAGATTTATATTTCAAATGCTGTTCTCATCAAAGAATCCTGAATCAGAGTTTCCACAGATATATTAAGCAGCACAATATTTTCAACATTGATAATAAGAAATGTTTCAACAAATCAGCGTATTAAGATGATTTCTGAAGAATCATGTGACACCAAAGACTGGAGTAATGGTTGTTGAAAATTCAGATTTGACATCACAGGAATAAATTACATTTAAAAATATATTAATTAAAATAAAGCAGTAGTTTACCTTTTACCTCATGAAAAAAATATATATATCATGATGAAACACTTTATATAGGCCTATATATTTATAATCCCCCCAAATTCCATGTTTGGCCAACCTGTTTACCTGCAAAGTGAAGTTATAATATAGAAACTGTATTTCTCTTGCTTTTAGGAGAGGGCTACTTCAACTCTCTGCTGGAAGATCTAGAGTTTGAAGGCCGGGAATTTGAAGCAGATTCCTGGAGCATGGCGGTAGATTCCACTTACTTGCAGACCCACCGTAAAGATGTTATCAAGAGACAGGACGTCATCTATGGTTAGAGAAAAAACACAGATCTAAGTCTTGAATTGAAGTATGTTTATGAATGTAAATTGGCCGTTGACTTTGAAATCCGATTAAACACTTTTCCGGTGCTTTTCCAGACGTTGTATTTATCTATTTGCAAATGAAAACAAACAGACTGAACATCTAGTCCTCTTGGCCTCAAATTGTACTACATTAATGTCTTTTTTTATTTATATATATATATATAAATATTAAAATTATATTAAAATTCTATACTTATTTTTCAAAATTGCTAAAAAGAAACAACAAAAAAACCAAAATAATTTTTAATGCTACAAGTGAATTTAACCTCTACAGCATTACATTGTAAAATGTGAAAAATGGACTTCAAGATTTGAAATTATTATTGTTTTTAAAGATTAACTTTAAGTAAGTGTTAGATGACTGGAAAGATAATCTAAATGTAAATTCAAGAAATTAGCAAATGCTGAGCATTCAATACCAAAGTACACAAGATTGTAACATATGGAATAAACAGTACTTCAAAACCTCACTTCATTGTTTTCATTCACATCAAATTTAATATGGTATCTACCCTCAATAAGGGCAGTGGGATCATTTATTTTAGGGTACAAAAAAAACTTTTAAATGTTGCTTTTTAGACCTCAACCTCTTTGACATAATTTCAGAGCTGATCCAGACCGAGCTCCATCACGTTCGAACCCTGCGGATCATGGAGGGCGTGTTCAGGCGCGGTATGCTGGAGGAGGTGCAGCTGGAGCCGGGGGTCGTGCACGCACTGTTTCCCTGCCTGGAGCGCCTGTTGACGCTGCACACGCACTTCCTCACACAGCTCCTCGAACGGCGCGCTCACAGCCTGCAACCTGAAAGCGCAAACAATTTCACCATCACTCAGATCAGCGATGTGCTAATAAAACAGGTAGGAGTGCATTTGTGAGTTTAGGTGGGCGGAATGGGGTGTAAATGCATTTGGGTACATTTTGCCAGCCTTAAGTGATTTTCAATTATCATATCTGTTTTGATTACCAGTTTAAAATGTGTCAATAATTAGAGCTGTCAATTTAATGCATTAATGTAAAAAGTGAACACGATTATGCAATAGTGCAACAAAATGGAATGTGGGTACACATTTTAAAAATGTTTTTAAAACTAATTTAACTTAAAACAGTATGTTAAAAAATCCTTATATAAATTAATTTCATGAGTTTGGAGGAGAAAAGAATGATGTCTTGTAGAGGGCGTGAAAAGTCAAAAAAGAAAGAAAGAAAGAGCAACAAATGGAAATCAAAACGCCATTCTCTGAGTGTATGAGAGTGGGAGGCTGAAAGCTTTCAAGTTTCAAGGAACAAAATGTTCATAGTGCACTGTTTGTGTGTGTGTGTCAGTTCTCAGGTCAGTTGGCAGATGAGATGCTGAAGACGTATTCTGAGTTCTGCAGTCGTCATATAAAGGCTGTCAAACTCTACAAAGAGCTGCTGGCCAGAGACAAGAGACTTCAGCTCTTTATACGGGTAAGAACAAGAATGACCAACGAGGATGTTTGTCCATGTGCGTTATGTGTTTGCATAACCGGGTCAGGTGTTGTCTCGTGTGTTTCAAGTGGGAGGATAGAGTGGTACTGAGTGATGAATGATGGTGGGCGGGTGCATTAATGCATTAAATGCCTGCAGACTCTCATAGATGTGTGAATCATCAGATTTTCAGGTATCATGATTGCGTTCAGTTCTTTCTTTCTTTATTTTAGTTCATAATAGCTTTGTATAGGACAGTCACGATAACAAAACGGGTGAAATTTCACGATAATCAATTACCACAGTAATACTAATATGCTAATGAATGCACTTCTTTATTTAATAAGTTAAATCTATCTGTCTGTCTGTCATCAAAGGCAATTTTCATGGCAAGATTTTAAAAAAAAAGTAACTGGCTGAAATGAAAACTATACTATATTATATATTGTGTAATAATTATAATATTATTATTATAAGTATTTGTGTATTTATTTATTTATTTATTTATTGCTATATTAGCATCATAGTCTATTTTCATGGCAAGATTTTTATTATACGGTCTAAATAAATATAAAATAAACACTTTAAATTAAATTTGTTTTAAGTGCTATTCACTTTTTGAAAGTTTTCAAGTATTTTAACTAGGGCTGTTAAGCGATTAAAATTTTTAATCAAATTAATTACACGATGTGGTGATCAATTAATCTAATTAATTGCAAATTAATCGCATATCAAATTTGGCTGAGAAATTACCCCAAAAGTTTAAAATTTAAAATCATTCTTGTGTTAAATGACAAAAGCATTAAATAGACATTACAAAAATAAGCTCTAGAAAAATAAAAATTATTAACGGCCATGAGGATGAGTAAATGTTGACAGAATTTTTGGGTGAATTATACCTTTAAAGGTTTATTTTTTTTAATAACCTGTTAGTGTTCCACTGTACCACCTGCAGTACACATACCTTTCAAAAGAGACCAAAACCATGCATATACTCCAAATGGTTCAAGAACAGCTTGCAACTTACTTTGGGTATGCCTTTCATAGGCGTTTTAGGCAAATTTTACAGGAATGCTAAGGGGTTAATGTGGAAATATGAAATAATTATGCATTTTTTTAATTAAATGCTAAATAAGAAACTAAAGCCGCCAGTAGGTGGCGGTAAATATCTAAATGAGTAAGTCATTGAGTCATTCATTCATTCATTCGATTCGTTCAAACAGCTGATTCAGGAATGAAGTAAATGGCTCTCTTTATGAATGAGCCATTGAATCATTGGTTCACCCGATTGATTCGCTCAAAATGCGGATTCATTCTGAAATGAAACACTGCTGTGTGTTGCTCGGAGACATACAACAGTTCTGCTTTGGATTTATAGATAATATTTTCGTTGACAAAATTGAGCAAAAGCAGACAATATTGTGTCTAAAATATAACACAATATTAACTTCTTATTTATTGAACTGTTCAATATGAAATCAATATCACATTTGCAGGGACAAAAACATCACTCGTCTGATATTGCATAACTAAATCTTGATATAAATATGGGACATTTTTGCCTTGATATCTTGAATTTTAGGGGCATTCTAACTGCATTCTATAGGCTACTTAAATTAATTCTAGCTCATTAGACATGACATTATGGTGCTTGTCTTAAACCAGTTTCCTTATGAGGTGTCAATACACCTGGCTGACTAGACAGTGAGGCAGCATGGCAGCTGCTGTGGGTTTTGAATGCAGATTTAGAGAGTGTGTATATAAATACAGTACACAGAGGCAGAAATGGTTAATAGTCACTGTTGTTCTGTGTCCTCTCAGAGGGTGAGTCGGGGTCCTCTACTGCGTCGTCACGGGTTCCAGGAGTGCATCCTGTTGGTCACTCAGCGCATCACTAAATACCCTGTCCTGGTGCAACGTATCTATGACAACACCAAAGGTGAGATGTGGGTGTATGTCGCCAATGTCAATATTAACTATATTTTAACAGCTTCTCTCCTCCACCCTTCTCCATCTGTCTATAAACTACTCTGTTCTTCTTAAATGATG
The DNA here is from genome assembly GCF_018812025.1 of Megalobrama amblycephala. NCBI lineage: Eukaryota > Metazoa > Chordata > Actinopteri > Cypriniformes > Xenocyprididae > Megalobrama > Megalobrama amblycephala. Next base: position 26,734,934 of record NC_063052.1, on the reverse strand, counting down.
TATAATGAAGTTTGAAGGCCCTTTTCAAGTATCATAATGGTCACATTTTAGGGGTTATGGACATTTTAATGGACTGATTATTGTGTGTAACAATGCAGACAATCCAGAGGAAGCTTCAGGTCTGTCACAGGCACTGTCTTGTATACGGGAGCTGCTCAGTTCGGTGGACCAGCAGGTGTTGGAGCTAGAAAGGACACATCGTCTGCAAGAGATCCGCTCCCGGGTCGACCCGCGGGCTGAGGCCAAACTCCGCTCTGGAGCCCTGTTCAGACCGGCCGAACTGCTCCGGAGGCAGCTGATACATGAAGGCACGCTGCTTTGGAAAACGCCCAGCTCTCGGCTCAAAGGTACAGAAGACTGTGGCTGGTTATGAGGAAGTGTAATGTGATGTGTCAGTGTAAGATGGAAATAGATAGACACGCTATTGTATTCGCTTACATGTACTTGTGCTTGTGGGTGTTTTAATGTACTGTATTTCCCTTTTTTCTTTAATTTGTAGATGTTCAGGTTCTGTTGATGACTGACATTCTAGTATTCTTGCAAGAGAAAGATCAACGGTACATCTTTGCCAGTTTGGTAAGTTACTTTACTTGCTAAGCTACGTATCCTTATCGCTAGTGCTCATACTTAGGGTTTGGGGTCTTTTAAGTATTAAAGAGGTCATATGATGCTATTTTAAAGTTCATTATTTTGTTTATTGGATGTAATGGAATAGGTTAGAATACTTTAATGTTCAAAAAACAATTGATTTTCCACATAATGTACATTATAACAGCACCTCTATTCCCAGTCTGTCTTGAAAAAAACGGTTTCAACAAAGCCCCTCCTTCCGAAAAGACAGAAGCGCTCTGATTGTTGTACTCTCCCAAGTTCTCCTCTTTTGGGTTGTACAGCTCAGGAACAACATTATAAATTGTCATATATAATTTTGTCCATTTTTGGAAGGCCAAATGAAGGGATTTTGCTTTTACATCCAAACATACGGCATCTCCACAACATGGTGACAACACTACAATTCCCTGAAGTCTCATCTTCTTTCTTTGCGAATGCTTTTGGGCAGGCATTATGCTAATATTTCATATTGTGTCATAGTCATTTGCAGACGTAATATCTGGACTTCAGTCGAGCCTTTTAGGCAGGTCTGGAGCAGTGTTCTCTGTTAGAATACATTTTAATCAACCCTATGAAAAGGAAATGTAGATTAAGGCAGATGGGAGGTGTGATTGACTCAGTGTGATTGCGTCTCGGATGGGGATGTTAATTTCGCAAGAGAGAGTCCAGATGTTATTTCCTTTGTTTTCTCAAAGAGTAGCCCTCTCTTGGTCCAGATAGTCCAGCATCAGTCTTACAGTTTTCCTTCCTTGACCCCGTGGGTCAAAATTCTGGCGGGTCCCATGGGGTCACTGTTAGACGTTTGTTGTAGTCCTTGAGATGTAGCTCAAAATTGTCTTTGCAAGGTTATCAGCTGTAGAAACTTTCAGAGTGCTCTGTGTTCACCTGCAGAACACCCAGTTTCACCAGGTGTATGTAGCTTGAGTTCAGCAGGTGGATTGATGGGTCCAGGTTTTCTACCTGTGGTTGAGGACAGCATGTGCGTACAGTTCATAGAGTCAATCTGGGCCTTTGCGACTTGTTCAGTCAACATGTCATTCCTTCATGGAGAAACATCTGCTTCTGTGGCACTTTCCCTCGATAATCTGACCCTCCTTGACCAATGCTGTCACCTCCAATGGTGTGGTTGTCTGGGCAGACTTCAGTAGGTGAAGGGGTTCTCCTTTGTTACACACTGCTTTGTGTGAGACACCTGAAAGACATCTTAATGGCCACTTAATGACTGAACACTGATGAACTTAATGAACTCAAAACCGTAAGGAAATGCATAAGAACACAGAATGCAACAAAACAAAAACATAAAGTCAGCAAGTGCGATTGGTACATCTGGTCTCAAGTGTTTTTCAAGGTCATGTATGATAGGGTGGTCCCATTAAACATCAGATTCTTCACTACCACTGTGATGGAGTTTAGGAATTTAAGTATCCTTGGTCTGAATTTCTCAAAAGAAATGTAGCAAAAAGTCAGTATAAAGGCCAGAACACACCAAGCCGACGCCGACGAACTAGTGGCAACGAAAGCAGACTTTGGGGTTGGCTCACGTCACGTCAGTTCTGCGCCTGCGTGAGATGAAATGCCTTTCCGAAACAGCAGGCGGCAGTCGCTGAACAGCCAATCAGAGGTGAGTTTCCCGAAAGCATCGTTAGCCAACTATGGTCGTAAGTCCCATTGAACTCTATTGGTAACGACGGAACTTGCGACCATAGTTCGCTTTGGGAAACGCACCCCTGAATGATCAGATGGCCCGATGGACCGACGAGCTCCAACGCCGATTCAACATGTCAAATCAGCCGAAAAAAAGCCGATGGGGATCAACTTCAGCCGACGGTGCGGAACACACTGAGAAAACTTAGTCGGCCGACGAACAAAAACTGCCCAACGCCCGACCATCAGCTTGGTGTGTTCCTGCCTTAACATTTTAATTTAAGTAGATGGTATGCATCAATAAACCACATAATAACAATAATAATATTAAAAAACAATTATGAAGGTATACATATAATACTCATTGTGTTTGTTCAGGAATACTCCAAGGTCCACCTATGCAGATCTAAGATTTCTAAGTGACTTGGAACATGCTTAGTCATACAAGAATGGATATCGTCTATTCCTTGCAACATTTCGGTGTGTTTGTGCGCGTATGTGTGTGCTGTATGTTATGCTGGCTAAGTCATAGTCGATGACGTGGTCAAATTATAAATTTTGTAGTTGATTGATTGAAGTACCTGCACTCCAGATCTATCCGTTTTGATAATGTTTTTTGTTATTAGTGATATGTTGGGAAACCAGGGGCCCTCTGGTTTTGATTTCAGGGGGACTTTAAAGGTTTTCATGTAACTCGTCCTATGATACCTCAAATTGTGAGACCCAAGAGGAATTCGCTATTACTTTTCTAAGTGATTCATTTGTATAACAACTATATCTCTTTTCTTCTCATTCTCTGTAGGATAAGTCTGCTGTAGTGTCACTGCAGAGTCTGTTGGTCCGAGACATAGCCAACCAGGAGCGAGGGTTGTTCCTGATCAGCAGTGAGTCCAGCCCACCTGAGATGTACGAGCTCTACGCAGCCTCTAAAGATGACAGAAACACTTGGATACGGCTCATACAGCAAACCATCAGCAGGTACATACATGTAAACACTCTCTTTACAGTCCGCACTGCACTTAAAGTTACCATTTGACATTTTTAAGGACCTCTCTCTTTGGAGTGGAATTAGAAAATCACATGAAAGCACTTTCTTTTAAATTCAGGACACTAGAGTGGGACATTTTGAAGGGATATGTCAGTTCTGTGGGAAGCCTGAGTTTCCAGTAGCTTTTGTTTACATTATAGCCCTGCAAAACCAAACTTGACAGCCTGCTTTATAGATCAGGGGTTTCATTTTATTTAATTCAGTTGATGCCAAGGACCCTCACATGCTACGATCCACTTACGAAGGAACCCCTTCCTAAAATAAAAAGGCAGCTACATATAAAAGATTAATTTATTTATTTATACATGGGAAAAAAAGTAAGTGTGATATTATAAAGGCAACAAATTCAGTAAATATTAACATTTATTTATTTATTTATTATTCCATCCTCATAATAATAATAATAATTATTATTATTATTATACACACTACTACTACTACTACTACTACTATATTTTTTAATATTTATACTTATTAATAATAATAATAATAATAATAGTTATTATTATTATTATTATTATTATTTGTTTTTATTTTATAAATTTTATTACTTAAAGATAATTCTCAACCACACTAAACAAAGACGATACTGGACAAATTAACTGGGGAAACTCGAGGCTTAAATACATGGGGAGAGTAAACAAGATAAAACAGAACAGAACTAATGAACAACCAAGGAAACTAACTAAGGAACACAGGCAAACCAGAACAGGGAAAACTGTTTTTATTTAAATATTTATTACTAGATTTTTTTTTTTTACTGTTTTTAATAAAAGCTGGCCTTCCAACACCCTCTTGCTGCCCCCCTGGAACTCCCCAAAATACAGTTTTAAAAACCCCTGCTATACCCAATGGCAACAGAAACCACTTTCAAAATGAATAAAATCTCACCACTTCCTTGAAAAGAAAAAAAATAGCAAACAATGTATAAGCATTAGCACAATATTTTCATTTTAGATGATAGAAAATATATATTTGGTCCATTTTCCCAGAAGAGAAAGACTGTACATTTTAAATTTTTATACTTGTTAAAAGTGGGGAAACTAGCATAAAGATGACTTCAATGCTAATGGACATCAGCTAACCATTTAAAATGACCATTTCTAATTGTCATTCTTCTTTACCATCATTGTTTTGTCACACAGCTGTCCATCAAGAGAAGAATTCCCTCTTATAGAAACAGAAGACAAGGCCCTTCTGCGGAGACTTAAAGGTTTGCTTTAAACACTAACGCACACACATATTCACACTCCCAACACTGGAGCAAACACTTTTTTTTTTTTATAAATCACTACAGTTGCGTTAAGCATTGAAGGACTGAAAGAAGCAGAAACTTGTTTTAAAAAGCTCAAAGGAGTTCTTTCACCTATCTGTCTAATCAATTGGTTGCCTGTCACAAGACATTTTCTGAAAATGAACGTCTATTTAGTAAAAAAAAAAATGACATCTTTACACAGAATTTGAAAGTGGAACAAGGCCACTATTTTGGCAGCTGATGTTGATATTTTACTGTACTGATCTTTAAACGGCACTTTAATCCTCATGCTCTCTGTTTCAGCTGATATCCAGCAGAAGGACAGGGAGGTGTTAGAGCTGCTTCAGGAGCGGGTCACCCTGTTCTCTGACTTGGCGGAGGTCATGGGAGGTTACGAGGTCATGCTGCCGTCCTGTTCCAGGAACCTGTTCAGAGCCGAGTCTTCTCAGGCACTGCGCGGAGAACAGCTGCTCACGCAGGCCATCACTGAGGGTAAGACAGACAGGATGTTACATTCATGACTAAAACAGGGTGTTCCACCTGCATAAGGCTTGTTTCACTCTCTAGTGCGTATTTATTTCACCGCCCATATGTGACCCCGCCTGTGAAATCCTGGCTAAAGTCACATAATCTAATCATGAGATTAAGAGCGTCAAAGTAGTCATAGCCATAAAAATAACGAAAAGAGGTAAAGTGTGTATTGCTGTAAATGGGGATTTGAGTACTCACATTTTAATTTATAACATGATAAATACTGTAATTAATGATTTATTGACACTACATTTTATTATTTTGTGCAAAAAAGTACTGGAAGTTGGCTTCCTAAATATTGATTTCGATCGTCTCTGGTTTTACTTTTGGCACAGAAACACCTGCCGATTCAACAGCCCCTAACAAGTAAAGATTCACACCTCTAGATGACTATTAACTGTGTACAAAGTTTGAGTCTGACCTGTTAACTTGGTAGGGTTTTTTTTGTGTGTGTGTGTGTGTGTGTGTGTCACACCCGGGTGTGCATTATTTTTTAAGAATTCAACAGCCTGTCGTCAATTATTCCGCTTATACTACAGTTACAACACCCAAAGACACTGTTACGATGTTGTATTTCAAGACATTTGTCAGGTTTTTGTCCTTAAATTTAATTTCTTATGAAACTCATCCCAAGCCTCCGTTGCTAATTACAAAACGTCATTTCAGAACGAGTAACAGAGGCTTGAGCCTTGATAGCAGAACCTGCCCTAGATTCAAAATTTGAATTTACCTCGGCATAGTTGAATAACAAGAGTTCAGTACATGGAAAAGACATACATTGAGTTTCAAACTCCATTACTTTCTCTTTCTTATGTAAATCTCATTTGTTTAAAAGACTTCCGGAAAACACGCGGGTCTCAACATAACACCGACTGTTACGCAACAGTCGGGGTGTACGCCCCAATATTTGCATATGCCAGCCCATGTTCCCAACATTATGAAAGACATTACACAAGGGCAGCCAGTATTAACGTCTGGATCTGCACAGGTGAATCAACAGACTAGGTAAGCAAGAACAACAGCGAAAATGGCAGATGGAGCAATAATAACTGACATGATCCATGATAGCCTGATATTTTTAGTGATATTTGTAAATTGTCTATCTAAATGTTTCGTTAGCATTTTGCTAATGTACTGTTAAATGAGGTTAAAGTTACCATCGTTTCTTACTGAATTCACGGAGACAAGAGCCGTCGCTATTTTCATTATTAAACACTTGCGGTCTGTATAATTCATAAACACAACTTCATTCTTTATAAATCTCTCCAACAGTGTAGCATTAGCCGTTAGCCACGGAGCATATAGCCTCAAACTCATAGAGAATCAAATATAAACATCAAAATAAATACTTTACTCACATAATTCGAAGCATGCATACAGCATGCATGACGGACATCTTGTAAAGATCCACTTGAGGGTTGTATTAGCTGTGTGAACTTAGTAAATGTGCTGTAATATAATCGAGAGCTCGTGTGGCAGAGAGCACGCGAATTAAAGGGGCGGCGCGCTGAAAAAATCAGTGCATAGTTAATGATGCCCCAAAATAGGCAGTTAAAAAAATTAATAAAAAAAAAATCTATGGGGTATTTTGAGCTGAAACTTCACAGACACATTCAGGGGACACCTTAGACTTATATATCATCTTGTGAAAAAGCATTCTTGGGCACCTTTAACAAAGTTGAGAGAGAGAGAGAGAATAAGCAAATGTGAATTAGCCTACCTGAGTCTGTGCATCTCTCATGGCAGCAGTGTCTCTACTAATAGCGAATCTATAAGTTTATCTACCTCAAGAACCATACAGTTATTACCTCGCTGGTGAGAAAAGTCATGTAATTCGTCAGAGCAGCACTGACAAAATGTTTTTGTGCATGTGTGTCCGTACTACACAGTACGTGTGTACGTTTGAAAGAGAAAGAGAGCAGGAGAAAGTATGCGCTTTCAGGACACAATAAAGTGTATTTTGTGGCAAAAACCATGACAATAATTTGTCGTTTTCATCCTATTGTTTGCTATATTTATTTGCTTGGTCAGTGTTGTTAGGGTTTTGGTTCTTTTGCGGTTGTAGGCTGTAAGACCTATTGAAATACCTGAAAACATTTGGCGAAGTGATACGGAACTGCAGTGCGACTGCTAGAACTACTTTAGCCATGTTTTTCCCTGAAAATAATTGCAAGCATTCAATAATTGCAAGCATTCAAGCATTCAACAGCCCCGTAGTATAAAATACTCTGCACTTTCTGTCTCTTTTTGTAAAAGTAGAAAAAGTTGTTTTTTTCCCCTATTTTGAAAAGTTCGTCAATCATTTTAGATAAATGCTCTGAGCTCATGCTCAGATCTTTCATAATATCTTGTAAAATGTCATGATGTACCTTTCTTTCTCTTTCTGCAGTGGACAGATTGACAGAGCTGATTTTAGGAACCAGTTTTGAGGTTTCTCTGCCCTGCAGTTCCAACGGCCATCACAACCACACTGGAGTGCTAGTAATCAGTAGGTGTCAAAAACAAAACATGGTATATTATGTAAATATAAGTGCCTTTAGTGTGCCTGAAAATACACCCATTTATCTGACCGTTGTGCTTCCTCCATTCTTCCAGATGGACAAGAGGTATTAGTCAATGGCTCTCAGGAGAACCAAGCTGCTCAGGTACACAAGACATTATTTTGTAAGAAAATATGCTTGATCTATGTTAGATGTGAGATGTTCATTATCACCTCCTCTGGCATCCACATTCGCCTGCGTCAAATATGTTTCATGAAATGTAATAATTATGCACATAATAAGATGGTTCGATGCTATTACCGTGTTTTTATGTAATGCTGAAAAAAATTAGTCATTTTCCGAGCCCATCTGAAACTCGCAGGTTTCCATAGCAACCTGAATCTACCAAAAACTCTCCATCACGACTCACCACTGGTGCTTGAAAGCTGCACTTTATCTCCCTTTTCATCGACACATAGCAAGACAGTGCTTTTCAATGTGTGCTGACAAATTAAAGCTCTTGAATGAAACTGCTGGTTCAGAATTATGATTGTGAATAATACAAAAAATTGTTTCTCTACAGGATGGCAATGGAAATCAAATGGAGGACAAGACTCCAAGTGAGGTACTGACATTTAGTTCAAGACTGAGCTTAATATGTGCTATCTATGGATGTGCTGATTACATTTCTGGGCTGAAAATATAACTGATTGTTTTACTTTTTGCATTTGAACTCTTTAAACTAGAGTGAAAATGACTACTGCTTTTTATTTTACTGACAAATTAGAAGATCAAAAGTTTGGGAGCAGTAACTTGAAAACAGTAATACTTTTATTAAAGGGATAGTTCACCCAAAAATGAAAATTTGATGTTTATCTGCTTACCCCCAGTGCATCCAAGATGTAGGTGACTTTGTTTCTTCAGTAGAACACAAATGATGATTTTTAACTCCAACCGTTGCCGTCTGTCAGTCAAAGAATGCGAGTGAATGGGAACTTCTACTATAAGAGTAAATAAAACTTGCATAGACAAGTCCAAATTAAACCCTGCGGCTCGTGACGACACATTGATGTCCTAAGACACGAAACGATCGGTTTGTGTGAGAAACCGAACAGTATTTATATCATTTTTTACCTCTAAAACACCACTATGTCCAACTGCATTCAACATTCGCTTAGTGAGGTCTGATCGCGCTCTGACAGCGACAGTGATGTCTCGCGCTTACACTTCAATGAGAGCGAGACATCACTGCCGTTGTCAGAGCGCGATCAGACCTTACTAACGAGTGCTGAACGCGGTTGGACATAGTGGTGTTTCAGAGGTAAAAAATTATAGAAATACTGTTCGGTTTCTCACACAAACCGATCGTTTCGTGTCTTAGGACATCAATGTGTCGTCACGAGCCGCAGGGTTTAATTTGGACTTGCCTATGCAAGTTTTATTTACTCTTATAGTAGAAGTTCCCATTCACTCGCATTATTTGACTGACAGACGGCAACGGTTGGAGTTAAAAATCATCATTTGTGTTCTACTGAAGAAACAAAGTCACCTACATCTTGGATGCACTGGGGGTAAGCAGATAAACATCAAATTTTCATTTTTGGGTGAACTATCCCTTTAAGTAAGAATTAATTAAATTGATCTAAAGACATTAACAATGTTACAAAAGATTTCAAATTCAAATTTGGATCTTTTCATCAAAGAATCCTGAAAAAATGGTATCACGGTTTCCACAAAAATAATAATCTTTAAAACATTGATAATAAGAATAAAGTATCTTGAGCAGAAAATCAGCATATTAGAATGATTCTGAATGATCATGTGACTGGAGTAATGACTGCTGAAAATTCAGCTTTTCCAACACAGGAATAAATTACATATTATAACATATTAAAATAGTTGGCGCCGATAGCCTTGTGGTCAGTGCACTGACATGTGGCGCTGTTGTGCTTCAGGCAACCCGAGTTTGAGTCCCGGCTCGGGGACCTTTCCTGATCTCCCTCTCCCAACTCACTTCCTGTCCACTCTATACTATCCTATCACAATAAAAGGCAAAAATCTGTCATTTTAAATCATAATAACATGTCACAATATTACTGAATGCAGAGATCTCAAACATGCTTTTAAAAGCTAAACTACTTGATACAGCATCTTGAAAATGCAGAATTAATTGCAAAAAATGCTAAAAATAAATACATAGACCACAGAAAAAATGTGAGAATGTGTACTATTTGAATGGCCCAGAAGGCATATTGTTGTTTATAGCAGATAATCATAATAAAAAATGAGTCCAAATCAATATAACACAGACTTTGGAACTTGAAATCTTGAAAATCACCTAATGATGCATGAGACTGGTTACATCTGAAAAATGCACATAAAAACAAACTAATAGTCCATAACAGATGATTAGGTGATATTGGCAGCAATTCCATTATCGGTACAAATGATTTTTGAATTAATTTTCCCAGTTATCTCCTGCATCATTAGCCTCCTATAAATATTACAAGGACACCCAATCTTCTAGGCTTATATAGACTAGTGTTAATATATTGATATGATGCATCACACATGTGTTTTGTGTTTCAGGAGGTGTCACAGAGGCTGGTGAATCTCAGTGCTCAGTTACACGCTCTGCAGGTATGTGCGCATTGCAAAATATATTCATCAAATCTTCTAAGCACTTGCGTACAAACAGGATCTGAAATAAACTTAATGTGAATAAAATGGCGAAATATAAAATTTTAAAAATGTGCTCTCCTAGGGTGTGGTGATCCGACAGGACTCCATCTTAGAGCTCTGTCTACGAGAGAGCCCCATCTCCCCGGCCACCCCAGGGGCTCGTACAGTTCGCTCTTTGTCCCGGGATAGTGCAAGTGACATGGGCTCGCTGGGTGAGCTGGCCCTGCTGCAACGGCAGCACAGTCTGCTGCAGGAGGAGCTCGGACGCCTCAGGGGAGCTGAGGGCAAACTCAGGGACAGCGAGAGGGCCAGAGCCCAGCTGGAGAAACAGCTCAGGGATCTTAAGACCCATAGCGCCACTCTAGGGAATGGAGCTGGAACTACAGGATCACAGGTGAGTTCATTTTAGAGTAATTTAGCAAGTATAAAACAGAAATGTTTTTTACATTTTCATCTTTCTTTAGTATGTAATTTGCTGTTTGAGCATGAACAAGGTCTGCAAGGTTACTAAGTCCATTCCAAAGAGAGTTATTCTCTATATCAGTAGTCACTTTTTCTGAACTCCCTGAAACACCTTGATTGTTCCTCTTTTTGGGAACCTACACGTCACAATATCCCTCATTCAAATAATTCCTGCCCAAGGTATACGCAAAAAAGGGACGAGGCCTGGTTGAGTTGTGTTAGTAGTGTGTTACGATTCACGGTTATGGTAAGGGACGTGATATTTCTGAAATACGCTGGAAGCGGTTGACCAATCACAACACACTGGTCCAGTCAACCAATCGCTTTTGGGAAAGCTATCGGAAATTTGATAATTCCCACTTCTGAAGTCGTGATTATGAGCTCATCGCATTCAAGTTTTGAAATGGTAGGGCGTTCATCTGCAATTTTTACCTAGGAAACCCGTATTTACTCTAATTTTGAGCACATAAAGGCACCATTAATAGAGACTGGAACTAAACATATTGTTACTGACAGACTGGGAAGAGAGGTGCTGCAACAGTGTAAAATATTTTTAAAAATAATGTGTTTTTTGAACTTTCAAGCATGAAAACCTATTCTATTAGACCCCGAAAACAAAATGTCCTCTTTAAATTAATCACTCAGAATAACACTTTTGATGTTATCGCAAGCAGGGTGCAAGCGATGCACTTTAGTATGTGCCATGAGTTGTTTGATCAAAGTATATAAGAGCTACAATGTAGTAGCTCACAAATCTCATTCGCTTCTCATCTCCTCACTTTAAGGCGCCACCAACTCGCAGAGAGAGTGATACTGACCCCAACACTGACACCCCATTGGCTAGCCAGGAATCGATGGACCAATCAGACGGCCTGCAGGAATGCAGTGATGTGGAAGTGGACGTGATATCTGATGATGACGATGATGACGACGATGAGGTGGATTCGAGGGTGTCACCTCGTTCAGAAAGCCCCAGAGGTCTGTAGAAATGACACAGAATGACATTATTATAACAAATATTATAAATATACATATATAAAGATATATCTAGTTGTTTTACAAAACTCTTTATTATATATTTATAATTAATATAATATTATATATATTTATATGTATTTATAATTAATATAATAACATAAAAATAATAATATGGTATTGTTAAATATTATTATATAGCTACATAAATCAGTAAATAAATGTATATTAAATATTGATTTAGGTTTAAATTAATATTGAGGAAAAAATACAGGCGAAATGATACAAGAGACTGGTTGCCAGGGAGTTGTTGGCTTTGATCTCCTTTTCTATATGAAATGATCACATATTTATCAGACAGTCTGTGTGGATGCACTTCACCCAGAATCCTGTAAACTTTGGCCCTTTGTAACACTAACAGCAGCCTACACATGATTATGCAACCAATGTGCACAACAAACACATGTTGAATTTAGCACATCAAACATTCCACACACACACAAAGGTACACAAACTTACAACATGCACACTAAACTCTGACAGACTGGAGAACCTCCTTCATCTAAACTTGAAGAAAAAAGAAAGAAAGAAGAAGCACATTTAGGTGGATTACTAATGTGTAAGCTTGTGTGTTATAGGTGGATAATGGCAATAAATTGCAGGTTGAACGTCTCTCCCAGACCTTTAGTGTGTCATTCACAATGAACATACCTTATGTACATACACTTATACACTCAGAAGTTTTGACTTTTAAAGCCCCTTGAAATTATATAATCATAGTCTTGAGGTGTGTTTGAAATGGCATACTACTGAAAGAGTTTAGCATGCAGTATTTTTTAGCATACAGTATTTTAAGAAATTAATACTTGTATTTATTTCTTAATTACATTTGAGGACATTCAATTGATCAAATATGACAGTAAAGACTTAAATTGTTACAAACTATTTATATTTTAAATAAATACTGTTTATTTGAACTTTCTATTTATCAAAGTATCCTGAAAAAAAAGTATCATGGTTTCCATAAAAATGAGCAGCACAACTGTTTTCAACACTGATTAAAAATAAGAAGAAATGTTTCGTGAGCGCCAAATCAGCATATTAGAATGATTTCTGAAGGATCATGTGACACTGAAGACTGGCGTAATGATGCTGAAAATTCAGCTTTGCCATTTAAAATAAATTAAAATAGAAAAGTTATTTTAAATTATAATAATATTTTTATTAATTGTATTTTTGACCAAATAAATGCAGCCTTGGTGAGCATAAGATACTTATTTCAAAAACATTAAAACATCTTAATGACCCTAATTTAAATTTCAAAAAAAAATTTTTTTTACTATTATTGTTCCCTGTATGTATGAATTATGTTGAAAGTGTCTTGGTAAATATGTTACTAACAAAAGTAGCAAACAAAGTGTTATGTGCAGGCACTTGAACCATTACTTAACTTATTTACTTACCCAGTTATTTGACTTAATTACAATGGCCACAGGTTAACAGCAGTGGGTCATGTGACATTGAGTCAGCATTTATTGTTGTATAGATTTCCCTGCACTGTATACTTTTTTATTGCTTGTAGTATGCATTTCAATAGTATGTTATTTTGAAATCAGGATTGTACAGAGGAGGATTAGGGCCAAGCAATAATAAAAAAATAAAACCATCTTGAAATTAAAGTTGTTAAATTTCGAGAAAAAAGTCAAAATAAAATGTTGAGAATAAACTCATTAAATTACAAGAAAAAACTTGTTAAATTTCAAGAAAAAAGTCGAGATAAAATGTTGATAAAACAAGTTTATTCTCAACATTTTATCTCGACTTTTTTCTTGAAATTTAACGAGTTTTTTCTCGTAATTTAATGACTTTATTCTCAACATTTTATCTTGACTTTTTTCTCAAAATTTAATGACATTTTTCTCATAATTTAACGAATTTGTTCTCGTAATTTAACGACTTTTTTCTCATAATTTAATTACTTTATTCTCAACATTTTATCTTGACTTTTTTCTCGAAATTTAATGACTTTATTCTCAACATTTTATCTTGACTTTTTTCTCGAAATGTAACATCATTTTTCTCATAATTTAACGAATTTGTTCTCGTAATTTAACGACTTTTTTCTCGTAATTTAATTACTTTATTCTCAACATTTTATCTCGACTTTTTTCTCGAAATTTAACAAGTTTTTTTCTTGTAATTTAACGAGTTTATTCTCAACATTTTATCTCGAGCTTTTTCTCGAAATTTAACAAGTTTTTTTCTTGTAATTTAACAAGTTTATTCTCAACATTTTATCTTGACTTTTTTCTCGAAATTTAACAAGTTTTTTTCTTGTAATTTAACAAGTTTATTCTCAACATTTTATCTTGACTTTTTTCTCGAAATTTAACGAGTTTTTTTTCTCGTAATTTAACAACTTTAATCTCGAGATGGTTTTATTTTTTTATTATTGCTTGGCCCTAATCCTCTTCCGTAGGATTGCTTTAGATCTTGATCTTTATTTGCAGCAATTTTCTGACCTCAGTGATTGAATTGAGAAAATGTACTGGTCATAAAAATATCTGACCAACCATAAAATTGTGTTTTGTGTTATTTTTTCAATGAAATATATGAAAGGTGTTTTCTATTCCATATTTGCACTAAGGGTTTGGTTATCGGTCTTATATTACAATTTTGTGTATTACGTTGCAGTTCCAAAAGGTTACTGTTTAACTGTCCAGTAAAACTTTCCAAAGGCAAATTTAATCTACATTTGGTTTATCATGTTTTAATTTTGGACTCTTACGTAGTTTGTGTACTGTATAGTCAAGAAGCAGTTCATTTCATCAAGATCATTTGGTAAAATTCAGTCAAAAGCATAAACTTAAAACTTAATGTCTTAATATGGTTTTATTTTGTACATTTTTACTTAATTGATTTTTTTTTTCTGCCTTTCATCATCTACAGATCTGCAGGACATTCCTGAAGAGAGCGAGTCCGCGACAGACCCCCGGGACCGCGAGGTCTCACACTGCTAATATTTTTTTCGATTCTCAACCCAAGACTGGCCTGGAACAGACTATAGACTCCATGAGCAGGTCTTCCTCTGAACAGGGAAGAATCTTACTTAGTTTATGAATATTCATTTCATTATATACATACAGTATTTAGTTGTATCCAGTAACTTTGCTTACAGCTTCTGTGTGGCCGTTTATGACATGTTAATATTCAACATGTCTTCTTGGAATCCAATCATATGGCTTTTGACATCCACGGAACAATAAGGATATGCCAAAGCACCGTGATGGAGATGAAGTCATGCAAATAATGGGACTTTGCACTTGACAGTGGGATGAAACAGTTGTCTTAAGATTCTGAAAGTATCTGAATAAACCAAACATAACTGATCCAGCTCAAGGGTATCGGCAGAATCCGTCCAGATTTATGTACTGTATGTGAGATGCTCATCGCAGTGCTTTGTACCGATGCTGGAGCACGCAAAACTTATTTTTTTCTTTAAGTGTAACGTTCTTGTTTGTGAGAGGTCATTGTAAAGAAATGTCTCTTTCTTGCGCTTTATTTTAAATTTATTTATTTTCCTTTATTTTGAACGGAAAGATAAATTTTTTCAAGCATGTTGAAGCAGTTAGAAAGAAGCCATAACTTGAAATATACCAACATAATATACTGGGACCAAACCTACTGGCTCTATAACAAAATGACTATTTCAGAGACTTGAGGGCTTTTTTATGAAGGAATTATATTGCATTTTATAGCAATATATAGGAATATATTTACATCTATAGCAATGATCTTAATAAACCCAGGAAGGTTATTATGATAGAGTATTATGAGATTATAAATGGTTCCTCAACCCACAGTGTGTGTTAATGGGGAATACTTTGTAAATATAAGATTTATTGACTAAAATAGATCAAATCACCAAAATCTGCCAGTAACCAACAACATTTGATGTGTCTTAACTACAGTTTTGCTTATGTTTTAATTTTGTTCAAGAATGTTTTTTTTTTTTTTTGCAATTACTTGACTATGTGCCAAAATTTGCTTGGCTGAATATTGCTGAAATATATGCTTTTATTTTAGTCAGTTCAACATTTCAGGAAGCAATGTCTTAGAAATTACTGTAGGATGATATTCTTCATGTTTTGAAGTAACTATAAGAAAACATAGGATTTACTGAAGTCACATAAAAATGTTTGTATGGAAAAGGACAGAAACATTGTTGAAATGTTCACAGTGTTTCAGATATATTGAAGTGGATAAAATAAAAACTGTTGGTATACAACATCATCAGGATTGTTTTTTTTTTTTCTCTTTAATTTGTATGTGAATAAATCAATGTGAAAAGTGTGATACAATTACAGTAATGTTAATATTGAAGTCCTCTAAAGTTACAACCCGAATTTTGTAAAAGTTGGGAGATTTTTTAAATTTGAATAAAATGAAAACTAATAGACGTTCAAATCACATGAGCAGATATTTTCCTATTCACAATAGAACATAGATAGCAGAACAAATGTTTAAACAGAAATTTTACAATTTTATGCACAAAATGAACCTATTTCAAATTTGATGCCTGCTTCAGGTCTCAAAATAATTGGGATGGGGGCATGTTTACCATGGTGTAGCATATCCTCTTCTTTTCAAAACAGTTTGAAGATGCTGGGCATCGATGTTATGAGTTTCTGGAGATTTGGTGTTGGAATTTGGTCCCATTCCTGCCTGATATAGGTTTCCAGCTGCCGAAGAGTTTGTGGTCGTCTCGTTTAATGATGTGCCAAATGTTCTGTGTTGGTGAAAGATCTGCACTGCAGGCAGGCCAATTCAGCACCTGGACTCTTCTACGATGAAGCCATGCTGTTGTAATAGCTGCAGTAGGAGGTTTTGCATTGTCCTGCTGAAATACACAAGGCCTTCCCTGAAATAGACATCATCTGAAGGGGAGCATATGTTATTCTAAAACCTTTATATACCTTTCAGCATTCATAGTGCCTTCCAAAACATGCAAGCTGCCCATACCGTATGCACTTATGCACCCCCATACCATCAGAGATGCTGGCTTTTGAACTGAACGCTGATGACACGCTGGAAGGTCTCCCTCCTCTTTAGCCCAGCAGACATGGCGTCCATGATTTCCAACAAGAATGTCAGATTTGGACTCGTCTGATCATAGAACACTTTTCCACTTTGAAACAGTCCATTTTAAATGAGCCTTGGCCCACAGGACACGACGGCGCTTCTGGACCATGTTCACATATGGCTTCCTTTTTGCATGATAGAGCTTTAGTTGGCATCTGCAGATGGCACAGTGGATTGTATTTACCGACAGTAGTTTCTGTAAGTATTCCTGGGCCCATTTAGTAATGTCATTGACACAATCATACTGATAAAGTGATCCAGTGATGTCTGAGGGCCCGAAGAACACGGGCATCCAATAAAGGTCTTCGGCCTTGTCCCTTACGCACAGAGATTTCTCCAGTTTCTCTGAATCTTTTGATGATGTTATGCACTGTAGATGATGAGATTTGCAAAGCCTTTGCAATTTGACGTTGAGGAACATTGTTTTTAAAGTATTCCACAATCTTTTTACACTCTTTCACAGCTCTGCCCCTCTTCACTTCTGAGAGACTCTGCCTCTCTAAGACATCTCTTTAATAGCTAATCATGTTACAGACCTGATATCAGTTAACTTAATTAGTTGCTAGATGTTCTCCCAGCTGAATCTTTTCAAAATGTCTTGCTTTTTTTCAGCCATTTGTTGCCCCCGTGCCAACTTTTTTGAGACCTGTATCAGGCATTAAATTTGAAATGAGCTCATTTAGTGGATGAAAGTGTAAAATTTCTCAGTTTAAACATTTATTATGTTAACTTATCTATGTTCTATTGTGAATAAAATATTGGCTCATGTGATTTAAAAATGTCTTTTAGTTTTCATTTTATTCAAATTTTTAAAAAAAAACTCCCAACATTTCTGCAATTCGGGTTGTATTCTCTCTACAACCTAATCTTATGAGATGTATCTATTTTACATTTTGGTGAATTGTTGGTGAGTTTGTATGTATTCATACAATTTGATTTGTACGAAACATATTAAGTGGATATAGAATACTCTTGATATACAACATCATCTGGATTGGTTTGTTATCTTTAATTTGTATGAGTAAATCGAAGTGAAAAGTGTAATAAAGTTACTGTAATATTAGTACTGAAGTCCAGTGTTGGGAAAAGTTACTTTTAAAAGTAGTGTGGTACAATATTTCATTACTTCCTAAATAAGTAACTAATTGCATTACATTACTTTTTATGGAAAGTAAGAAAATGTGTTGTTTGTATGAAATCTTTAGAATCGGCTGTGGGGCGGGGTTTGTACCACGATTGACCAATCAAAATGGAGTGTTCCAACGATCTGTTTAATATTTCGACAATCGCACATAAACAGATTTTCATATGTTTCCATCCTTTTTATTTGTAAATAACAATAATGATGATAATAATAATAGTAAATTGAAATGCATATGTGCGTTTACATTTCAAGATCCATCGAAATCCAGATCTTTGTCCCTGGATAGCAGCTAATCCATAAAACAATGTCAGCCAAGAGACGAGTATTAATAGCTTGGTTGCACAGGCAGCATAGCTGGCATTCAGACAAAGACACACACACTTATATACTACCTCATCCATCACTTCACTGTCCTAAACCAAAATAGTGTGTTAGAAGAACAATTAAATCCATCAAACAAAAGGGAGCACATAAAAGAAAGTGGCTAGCTCTGTTTTACAGTGCAAAAGTTACTTTTTCTTTACTGCCTTTAATGCAGGAATTATGTAATACATTATGGAGCCTAGATTTATGATAAAGCATTGACTTGTGTAAACTTTCCATTTGTGCATAGTACAAAATATTTTTTCTTCCTTTCTGAATGCCCTTGAATGATAAGTAAGTCTAAATACGGATACATTTTATGTTTTATTTGTTCTTAAACAATGAGTTTTAACTTTAGCCTGGCCGTCTGACTAAAAATAGTATGGTCACCCATAACCCGACACCATCATTGTCCCTTCACATCAGCTTAGTGGGACACACAGTTTAAGACGCACATGAATGACTCATTTTCTAATGCTAATCACTGTTAGAAAAATGTGCTTTCATATTTGTATATCAATAATCTTAAGGTACTTCTAAAGAGAATGCGGAATGGATGAATGATGAGAATATCACTATTTATACACTACTAGTCAAAACTTTTATATTAAGGTTCATTTTTAATGCAAGTTTAGTAGACAAATATAAATTATTCCAGTGTCTTTTTTGATCCCAACATAATTCCCATGTTACTTCCATTTTTATTTCATACACTGTAAAAATTATTTCCATGATTTGTCATCACAGCTTTTTTTCTTTTGTCAAATCAACTTAGATAATTACTGTGGTTCAGATAACATAATATTTTGCGTTTCTGTTGATTAAACTAATCACCTTCATTGTATTAACTCAAATTTTTAATTTCAATTAACTCAAACTTTTAAGGCAACTTACTTTTTTAAGTTAAACCAACAATTCTTTTTTACAGTGTAGTTTTAATGACTTTACTAATTCTAAAATGTGTAAAATCATAATTATAAAGGTGTCTTTTTCACTGATAAATTATATGTATAAATTATAATTAGTCACATGATTTATATTGTACAATATGTGATGTACATGTAGTGTGAAAGCTTATAAAGTAAAAGTAAAAAACAGTAAATACTTTAATGATAATAATAAAATACTAAAATAATATTAACAAAATAAGCCCTTTGCTATATGAATAAATACAGATATAGAGAGATAAATCATCTAGATGGCCATGTGTTTGGAAATGGTGCATACTTAAAGCACTGGTGGCAATCTTGCCACATCAAGTGTGGTTCCCCAAAGCCTTGTTATACGTGGTCAGGCAAGATAATGATAGAACAGTGTCTCACATTAGGAAAAAGGCTGTAAAGTGATCATTGTGGCGACTGACGAGCCATAAAGGGAACGGTGCAGCTGGGATGCTAGTAATGTAACACACACACACACCTGTGCCTGTCACAAACACAGCGGCTTTGTCTTATTATAGCTGGAACTCAGCTCTGTCCATTGGTGTCCATTCTTTTTGTCTTTGTCATATCTTCCAGCTCTTTCTCCCACAATGGGATGATCTAGTAACAGAAAAGAAGGATAAAAACAATGTAAATGAAAAGTAGAAATTTATGGTTGTTGACACTTTTTAAAAAAAGTGTTAAATTGAATTTTAGAGATGATACAGTGCTGAAATCCAATGTAACATCACTACAACATGGCCTCATCAGACACCAAAAAGGACTTATGACTGTATTAGGTGAGCTATAATGAGTGAGTGGGTGGAGTTTAATAGAAAATGGGCGGGGCGTGATGCCTACAGATATAAATGCCCTCCCACTATCCCTGGCTGAGTTTGGTCTCTCTCCACTTTGCTCCCTCTCTCTCTCTCTCTTCACGTTCCTCACTTGACCAGCTCCTGTCCCTAAACCACTAGCCCTCATCTACTGCACTGCCACTTTCTTTTTCTCGTACCGTGAGCCCTACTCACCGACACCAAGATGGAGGCCATCAAGAAGAAGATGATGATGCTCAAGCTGGATAAGGAGAACGCTCTGGACCAGGCCGAGCAGGCGGAGACCGACAGGAAAGCAGCAGAGGACAGAAGCAAACAGGTTAGGTGGATGGGAAAAGGTTAAGGCTGTGATAACTAAAACTGATCTTGACTTAATGGTTGGAGTAGGAGAGCTTTAATTTGTGTTCAGATGTTTAGAGAGATTTTTTAATCATTATTTGTATATACATACAAATGTCATTTTGATTTGTTGAGCATTTTTTGATCCCAACATAATTCCCATATTACTTACATTTGTATTACTTTATAGTTTTAATATAAAGATGTGTAGGAATGTGGAAAAAATGTGTAAAATCGTAATTATAAAGTGTGTCCTTTGGACTCATAGTGTATTAATTACATCTAGTAGCATTATTTTTATTATACAATATGTGATGTACAATAAGGGAAAGTGTAGAAAGTAAAAAAAAAAAAAAAAATTGAATAAGCAATAATAATGAAAATAAAAAAAGAAGCTGAATGTTTAATAATTTAAAGTGATAGTTCAACAAACAAAAAAATGAAAATCATGTCATCATTTACTCACCCTCAAGTTGTTCAAAAGCTGTATGAGTTTCTTTCCTCTGTTGAACACAAAAGAACATATTTTGAAGAATGTTGGTAACCAAACGGTTGATATAGCCATTGACTTCCATAGTATGGAAAAATGGGGACTAGCAACTGTTTGGTTATCAACATTCTTCAAAAAGTCTTCTCCTACAAGGTTGGAACAACTTGAGGGTGAGTAAACGATGACAAAATTTTCATTTTTGGGTGAACTATCCCTTTTAAGAATTGGTAACTGAAAACCCATATTGTTTGACCTCTAATTTGAATTTTAAGGGTTTTGGAGTGTTTATGGCCTGTTGAAAGAAACACTGTTGACACTTAAAGCATCATAGGCCCTCTTCTCCAATTATTAAACATTTTAATTCTGAACCAAACCAATTCATCTGAAGATGAGACAAAGATTAGCAAAATCCACAATCCGGATCATTTTACAATATTTAAACGTGTTAAGAATATAACGCACCTGGCCAATGCTGACAACTGTCCAAATAGCCCTTCTGTAAAAAGAGTGCCCAGCGCCAAGGCTTGATTTTTTCAAGCCCTGAGATACTGATCCCAACATTAAGTAGCAGTTGCAAGGCTGTGATCTGCCACTGGAAGAATGCAGGGTGGGTAAACAGAGTCTTAGCAAGAGATGGAGAAGGGAGTTGTGGGTAGGGCTGAGGATGTGTGAAAGATTAGGGTTGCCTATGAGGGTACTTAAATTGACATTAGGACAAGATATGGCTTTTATCACTAGAAGAAGGTGGGCAAAACGACACCGGAAAGTGTCGCTTTGTGCAAACTTGAGGTAGAAGTGATTTCATACAATGATATTTCACTCCTCCCTCCCTTTCCATCTCTTCCACTCTCATATTCCTTTGTTTCTTTCTCCCAGCATGAGGATGAGCTGATTCAGATGCAGAAGAAACTGAAGGGAACTGAAGATGAGTTGGATAAATACTCAGAGGCCCTGAAGGACGCCCAGGAGAAACTGGAGATATCTGAGAAGAAGGCTGCGGATGTGAGTGATTGATGATCACAAAGCACCAGATCACACCCAAACACAAATGCAACCCTTAAAACTTCATCCCGGGATTCTCGTTGGCCCGCCCCTCCATTCCTCTCATTCTCTCCATTCACTCCTCCACAGCTGACACTGTCAATACCCCCCCTTTTTTTTTTGACTGTGATGTCAACCAGCCAGACTCCAACTTCTCCCCTTAAATGTACTCATACTCTAGGCATTTATATGCATTGCATAAATATGCATTTAAAACAATAATTGCAAAAGGTGTTCAGACAGTTTTTAGAGGTGGCTTCAATGCAGTCCAATAACTGGCCTTTATCTGTTAAACATCAATAGCCTACTAAACAAAGAAAACATATTTCATTCATTTTATTTATTTATTTTTAAAATGTAAAATACTACTGACAAAACACGTGTATCTTTAATTACACATCAGTAATTACACTGATTGAAGTCTAAAAAAGAACCCGCTCATGGGAGTCTGTCCCTATCCCAAATGGCTCTTAGTCCTCTTAGTCCACACTTTCATGACATAACGCCACTTTGACTGTCGGGAAGTCTGCTGCGGAGCTTGCTTCAGTGTGGGATGGGCAGAAGTGCGCATCTAGAGCGCATAATGGCCGCAAGGGGGGCGCTCGTGAACACCCTTCTGAAAGCTAAAATGATGAACGGGACACCCTACGGAAGGGATCTCCAAACTCAGTCCTTGAGGGCCACTGTCCTACAGAGTTTAGCTCCAACTTGCCTCAACACACCTGACTGGAAGTTTCTAGTATGCCTACTTAGACCTTGATTAGCTGGTTCAGGTGTGTTTAATTGGGGTTGGAGCTAAACTCTGCAGGACAGTCGCCCTTCAGGACCGAATTTGGAGACCCCTGCCCTACGGTCTCCTGGACTTTACGGACACGCACACATGGCGGCCATTGTAGGTTCGCAAGACCGCAAGTGCACTTGAAGTGTGTCATTTGGGACAGGACCTTATTCGTTCAGAATCGGAACACTGATCATGCTGCATGTTGTTGATTCACTAAAAAGAACCGGCTACCGGCTCATGAGAGCCATTTGATCACAATCAGACTACACTGGTTGCACTGCATGGTGATGATTCACTAAAAAGAATCAGCTTGTGAGAGCTCAAACTACACTGGTCACATTGTATGTTGTTGATTCATTATCAAGAACCTACTCATAAGAACCATTCGATCACAATCGGACTACACTGGTCAGGCTGCATGTTGATGATTCACTAAAAAGAACCAGCTTGAGTCATTCGTTCAGACTTGAACTACACTGGTCACGCTATATGTTGTTGATTCTCTATTAAGAACCTGCTCATAAAAACCATTCGATCACAATCGGACTACAGTGGTCACACTGCATGTTGTTGATTCACTAAAAAGAACCAGTTCATAAGAATCATTTGTTGCAGAATCGAATTACACTTGTCGCACTGTAAGTTGTTGATTCACCAAAAAGAACCATTTCATAAGAATCATTTGTTCGAGAATCAGACTAGGCCAGACTGGTCACACTGCATGTTGTCGATTCACTAACAAGAACCAGCTAATGAGGTTTGGGAACACACTTGTGGTGTCGGTTGTTTCACTCTGTATGCAGTAGCGATGTTGTTGCGCCACTAAATATTAGCTTTGGAATCTTCGTCAGAATATTCGGTATTCCGTCTACATCAGCAAACAAATGCACTTTTAAGAACCGTTAACCGAATGGCATTTAGTTCAGGTATTTTTTTTTTTAATGGAACTGATTAATTCTGAATCAAAATAGGTCCTTGGTTCCCAACCCATCCCTAACTCACACAAGGTGACAAAAAGTGTGGGTGATATTGTGTGTACTCGTGCCTGCCTCAGTGAGAAAATTACTACCTTGAGACTGCTGATTTAGCAGCAGGGCTGTAAATCAGGGTTTGTGAGAAGAACACAATGAACATAAGAAAGAACATTCCAGGCATGAACAGAACTTTAGTAGCATTATTAGTCTTACATTGGTCACATCTGGAGTGTTTTTCAGCGTGGACTTTAAAATTGAGAACTATATAGTAATGCATTCAGATGTACATCTCATATACACCTCAAGAAGTAATTTATTTCAAATGAGAAAAGGGCAAATTATTGTTAATCGCCATTGTGTAACTCGACTCCCCCTTTGACAGCTAAACTAAGGCTGTGCCGTCACGGTCAACCCTGTTACAGCAAGTATGTCTATTATTGCCTGTCATTGTCCCTTTGTTCTGGGCTCCGGATATAGCAGACACACCTGTTGTCATAAAGGCTGGCCTTCATAAGATGTTCCTCATGGACTGAATACCTCTAGGCTTTGAAGGTTGTGTGTGTGTGAGTGGAAGGGAGAATTGTATAAAGATATTGTGTTCTTTTTTTATCTAGAATGAAAGAATAAGGACATAGTACATGAGGGGGAGGCATCTTAATTCAGCCTAAAGTAGCAGAGGTAAAAGTGACTGGTCTGTTAGGTGGTTTTAAAGAGGTTTTGGGCACTCTTCAGCTACATAAACAGTTTTCTGACTATCTAAACCAACTAAACACCAGCTTGGCAGGCTGTAAGACGACCTCTGACCTTAGAGACAGAAGGAGAGCAGAAAAAGACCTACAAATTTCATGTCAGTACCATAGGGAGAAAGCTGTTATATAATGTTGTAATATGAGGAGGATTTATTGTTTTGAATGTGGCATCCCCTAATCAGAAAAGCATCATGAGACAGTAGCTCCAAACAGACAGTGAGTGTGGGTTGCCTCCATTACAGCTGTCGCTTTCAAGTCTATTTTCATCTCAACCTTGAGTCAAAACTTTACCACCAAGCTATCACTTACCTTGCTACCCCACACAGTAAAAAAAAAAGAGTTTAGCCGTAAACCCGTCTGGATTTAATGGTAATTTAGAGTCAATTAGTCACTCATCGTCATGCAGTGCGAGCTTGACAGACAGGCCGACCACACAGTGATCCGGTTTGAATCTGGGGGTGGACCCTTAAATAGAGCTCGGAGCAAGCAGACCAACAGTGCAGAAATCGTGAGGGGTTGAGTAGGTGCAACCTTTGTACAAAACTGAGAACTGAAATAGTGTAGAACTGAAAAAAAATGTTGAACTGAAATAGTAAGAAGGGTGTCATAGTTTCTGCTTGATTAAGTATGTCAGCTGCTGCAGGTGGTGTGCTGTAGCAAGTAAGCATTGTGTTTATGTTAGTGTGTCTTGGAGGTCAGAATGTCAAACCATGCACCTCGTCACCTATAACCTATAATGTCAACAGGCCATTAGAGACATAAGATGCAGTTTTCCATCAGACCAGACAAGCAGACACATATATAATCTCTGCTCTCAGCAAGAGTAAATGCTCAGTCCAGTCACTTTTACCTCTGCTGTTTTTTTCTAAATTTCTACTCATCAAAGAATCCTAAAAAATTTATCACATTTCCACGAAAATATTAAAGGAACACTCCACTTTTTTTGAAAATAGGCTCATTTTCCAACTCCCCTAGAGTTAAACAGTTGAGTTTTACCGTTTTCGAATCCATTCAGCCGATCTCCGGGTCTGGCGGTACAACTTTTAGCATAGCTTAGCATAGTTCATTGAATCTGATTAGACCGTTAGCATCTCGCTCAAAAATGACCAAAGAGTTTTGATATTTTTCCTATTTAAAACTTAACTCTTCTGTAGTTACATCGTGTACTAAGACCGACGGAAAATGAAAAGTTGTGATTTTCTAGGCTGATATATGGCTAGGAACTATACTCTCATTCCAGCGTAATTATCAAGGAACTTTGCTGCCATACCATGGGTGCAGCAGGCGCAATGATATTATGCACCGCCTGTGACCCCCTGCTTGCACAGGGAGTGTGTCTTGCAACCATGGAGACATTTGTGAGAGGCGCTGCATAATATCATTGCGGCTGCTGCACCCATGAAACGGCAGCAAAGTTCCTTGATTATTACGCCGGAATGAGAGTATAGTTCCTAGCCATATCGGTCTAGAAAATCACAACTTTTCATTTTCTGTCGGTCTTAGTACACAATGTAACTACAGAAGAGTCAAGTTTTAAATAGGAAAAATATCAAAACTCTCTGGTCATTTTTGAGCGAGATGCTAACGGTCTAATCAGATTCAATGAACTATGCTAAGCTATGCTAAAAGTGGTACCGCCAGACCCAGAGATCGGCTGAATGGATTCGAAAACGGTAAAACTCAACTGTTTAACTCTAGGGGAGTTGGAAAATGAGCCTATTTTCAAAAAAAGTGGAGTGTTCCTTTAAAGATGCTGTTTTCTGCACTGTGAATCGATTTTGATGCTTCTAAGGCCCTGTTTACACCTGGTATTAAGATGTGTTTTGGTCGATCAGATCTCAAGTGTATGACGCTAAATACAGGTGTAAACAGGCTCTAAAACATTGTCCACTTTCGACCACTTCCATAGGTATTCGAAAATGCATTCGACCGGATTGCTTTCATAGTGTAAACGCTCATATGATCGAATGTGCTCGAACAGCCACAAAACACCACCTACTGACTTAACACGTAAGCTTTATGGGAAGCATGCTAGACAGATTTAAACTTTGTCAGCAGAAGACCCAAGTTTGGTTTGAAGATGAAAAACGTTCCAAGCACTATGTTCTCTAACCATTCCTGATTTCTAACACACCGAACACTTGCGGTTTTCAGAGCAGAAATGAAAGCTGATGCTCACTGTATGTTTTTCCGTTGTCTCCGGGTGCGTTAATTTGTTAATTGCGTAAACTTATTTTGTCCATTAGATCAAAAGATCTGACAAAACCCATACATTTACCCACCCCTTGAAGAAATCAGGACAGAAGTGGTTGAAAGTGGACAAAAGAGACGGATTAAAACACCAGGTGTAAACTGGTATGTGTCGCCCTTATCCACTTGTGATCTGATCAACCAAAACTCATCTTAATACCAGGTGTAAACAGGGCCTGAAGGAGGAGAACTAGCGATGAAATTGATACGAAATTGTACCACTGTGTATCAAGCTCTGAGGAGGCTGAAATTCAGATATGCTAATGGAGGTTTCGTTTCTGGCACGCACTGTAAGCAGTAGGCCAATCACAATAGACTGGGCATTCTGACCAATCAGAGCAGAGGAGGCTTTTAGAAAGGAGGGGTTTAGAGAGACAATCTTCAAACAAACCATTTTCAGAATCTGACAAATTAGGTTATGTGCAATGTATTTTATGAGAAAATTAAAGTTTTTTTTTTTTTAACCTTAAATGCATGTAAACCTATTGAGACCTCCAAAACAAAATGAGTAGCCTTTAAAACTGCATAATAGGTGCCCTTGAAGCAGCACAACTGTTTTTAACGTTGATAATAATAAGAAATGTTTCCTGAGCTGCAAATCAGCATGTTAAATGATTTCTGAAGGATCATGTGACACTAAACACTGGAGTAATATTCAGCTTTGCCATCACAGGAATAAACTATATTTTAAAATAAATTAAAATAGAAAAGTTATATAATATATATAATATATATAATTATATAGTAATATAATATAAAAATATTAAATTTTATATAAATAATATTTTTATTTAAAATAATTTATAGCTGAGAATATGATTCTATGAGTGGGGCTCCGCCACAACTGTTGTGACAATTAAGTCTATCTAGATCATCTGGCGCCATCATCTGGTGAGATCATGGCAACATATGACAAAGGGGCCTGTCCCAAGTTATGTATGGAGTTTGGAACATGTTCCATACTGGTGAAGGGAGGCAGGAAGGGTGAGACAGGAAATGATGATGCAACATGATTGTGCTGTGCTCGTCTACAGCAGAATGATTCAGGATCAGTCAGCATTTCTTTACCTTTAACATTATTTTGAGGTTAAACACCATATAAAGTCCACCAATACAACATTTTTTGTGGTAAAAATTACAACATCAGCATATAAAAACCATATCCTTAGGCATACTTTTAACAGTTTTTAGGACATAGTTACAGATACCAGAAAGACTGCACATTGTACACCACAGAAAGAGAACAGACAGCATTACTAGTCTTGTTTGGGTTTGCCCAGACCTGTAAATTCAGTTGGTTCACTGGATTCTTTTTATGACCTCATGCAATCCTGTGGGTAAATTCTATAATGGAATCTCTTGAAAGTCTTAAATCCAAATCACAATGTCAGGCTATTTCATCTAACTGAAAGATACAATTACATATTAATCAAATCTCTCAATTTCATTAGGTATTCTGCAAAGAATGTTATGTAATGTAAAAAAAACAACAACAAAAAACACTCTTATTAGCTTTAACACAACTAAACTGAACACAATATGTATATATATATATATATATATATATATATATATATATATATATATATATAATGCTGAAAATTATTCAGACACTAGATATAATTTTTTAGATTTTTTTTAGTGGGTACGGGACACTATAGTTCATTTATGTAAGTGAGGATAGCAAAATAAAGTAAACTGTGATATATTATACCCAAAAATTCTTCATACAGTGGACTACCAGTAAAATGTATAAACATTTGGGACCAAAAATTATTCAGAAACTTTGACCAGAAACTGACATTAAGATTAATTTTTTTCTGACACAGTTTAACTCTGAGATCTTGTCATATTTATTACCATTTTTTAAACTATAGTGAATAAAATGTAATAATGAATGAAATGTTCAAGGTTGTAATAAATTTGGTTTGACTATATACATACATATATATATATATATATATATATATATAAAATTGACTGTGGTTTTTGCCAATATTCAGACTCCACTAAGAAACTGAATCAGAGTTTGTTCACGCAAGAGTGCCGACGATTACTGCGAAGCCATCAATGGAATTACAACACTCCTTTTTCTCGTTTGCAGCCGATATGCCAGACATAACTTAACTCAGTGGTTCTGAGGAATTCTGAAGTGAACCAGACCAAAATAAAACATTTTAATCGACAAAAAAGCACCTCAATTTAATAATGAATTTGTTGGTTCAGATAACATAATACTTTGAGTTTCTGTTGATTAAACCAATTGTCTTCTTTGTATTAACTCAAATTTTTAATTTCAGTGTACTCAAAATTTTAAGACAATCAGGTAACTTACTTTTTTTAAGTTAAACCAACAATTCTTTTTCACAGTGCAGGTGTTAATGTCAAGCCCTGGATACATGATACAGTAAAACAGCAGAAAATCCAAAATTATATGCGGAAAACAGCCTCTGCGTCAAACACTGTGCTTAAATTCAAAATCAATTTTATTTTTGTATTTTCCAAATAAACTATATTAAAATTAGCATCAGCCTGAGCAGAAAGTAGCATCACTGATGATTTGGTCATCAAGCAGAACAACCAGGACTGTTGTCCAGGGCCCCATAACAAAGGGGACCCACTAAAATCATATTCACTCTGCTGAGTGCATGTCCAAGAGTCAAATCCCTTCTTTTGCCTCTCAAAATTTCTAACTGATCACAATAGCCTAAAAGTTTCCCATTGATCTACAAGCACATTCCTGATTTAAGGAGTGGCCTGTCTGGAAT
Source organism: Megalobrama amblycephala (assembly GCF_018812025.1). Lineage (NCBI taxonomy): Eukaryota > Metazoa > Chordata > Actinopteri > Cypriniformes > Xenocyprididae > Megalobrama > Megalobrama amblycephala. The sequence continues at coordinate 26,705,448 of NC_063052.1, read as the reverse complement.
GCCAATGATTTATTTGTTCAACTACGTCATTTACCTGGCAGGACACGTGTAAAACAAGGGGTGGCTCTTCCGTAAGAATTACACAGGTCGTGCAAAATCTGCTGACCGGAGATCAACCGTAAACGCGTTCCGCTGAGACTTGACTCTGCGCCGCCGCTGATTCAGGATCAGTTACGCCTCATTGTCAGCCCTTAAACCGTTGGGGACAGGGTGGGGTAATCCGGAAGTGGGGCGAAAAAAAAGGAAGAGTTTAGGCAACTGAACAAATTGGGTGAAGAGAAAGCAAGGGGAGGGAAAAAGACTTCATGATATTAAAACTCATTCATTAAATCGAATGAGAAACCGAACGACTGCTTGAACATCAAAACGCTTGCTCGAGCTAAATTCAACTTTAAAAGTCTCTGGCGGAGATAATTTATCTCGTTCCTGTTATTTTTTTTTTTACAAACACTATTATTTTGTAACTAACTAGATTAAAGAAAGCGACGCTCCGATCTAAAAGACAAGCGCGTGAACCATCTGATCCTCACGTTACTTCCACTCGCTCTGCGTTTGACTTGTTGGCGGGGCGTTGGTGCCTTGGACTTTTTTTTTTTCCTCCTTCTCTTCTTCGCGGCTCGGTCCACTACGCTGCTCGATTGGAAGCTGATTTATTCGACCACACTACAGCTAAAGTAATACATTAAAATGGCCGGATCCAACAGCATCGATGCAGTTAAGAGAAAAATCAAAGTTTTACAACAGCAGGCAGATGAAGCAGAAGAAAGAGCCGAGATTTTGCAGAGACAGGTCGAAGAAGAGAAGCGTGCCAGAGAGCAGGTAAGTGTATCATTGTATCAATAGCGATGTCCTTTTTCACGTTAAAGCGTCGCATTTCTCCGTACAATCGTTATTTTGTATCACATGTGTTTGTGCGGTGGTCGTTCGCTTTTACATTCACACCCAGATTCAACGCCCTATACTAAGAATTATGTGTTTGTATCTCTATAAAACTTATTTCCATAACTAATAAACATCGAGTATGCACTTAGAGTGCCCTGTGACAACGATATGTTCATTCTAAACCGTAAAGTCTTAGAAAATATGGGCCGGTTAGATGGTTATTGCAAAACCTTCAAGCTAATGCGTACATTGACTCATCTTCATTGATGATTTTCATTTGTGCTTGGGTTTATAGTTCATAAGATGAATGCAAAACCCAAAGCGATGTATATTGGTATATATACATACAAAAATCGTGCGATGACATGTCATTTGTGTGCTTAGATGTGCTAACCTCAGATGGTTTTTAGCTCATCCTCTTAGTCTCACGTTGTTTGTTGGATTTTTGCGGGTGAGGCCTAAAGGAAGTAACAGAATAGTTTCGCTGAATCACTCATATTGAGAAATTTTCTAAAAACAGAAGCGTACATTTGTGTAATTCTGTGTTCAGATAGTGCTTTTCACGTCATTGGTGCGTTATAATTCGAGCACATTATCATCTGGGTCATCAGGTGCTCATCTCGGCACTTTGAGTTGTTCACGCATGTCACTTGGGCTTTTAGCAGCTTATTTGAACCTTTGGCAGCTTTTGACCGTTTTAATTGAATAAGACACTCGTTTTGGTTTGAATTTTTTAGCTTGTAGTCGCTAACAACTCAACCATGCCTTTCGTCTCTTTGGTATTGCGTGAGATGAACTCACCCTGCAGACTTTAGATTCCTCAGTCCTTATTAGGAGCGAAACTCCAGTGTTAGTTAGCGGTGTCGTCATATCCGGAAGCCGTGCACGAGCGTTGTTTCTCAGCTGACGAGGCGCGGGACGCGCGGCAGCTAACCTGCTTTTAGGCTTAGTGCCAATGAGTAAAACTTTTCAGTCATCCTAGACAGTTGATGTTACTGTATAAACGATGTTAATTTTCAATATTTTTAAATTTGAATTAATTTCAGTAAACTTGCTGAAGTGCCCCTCCCACACCTCATGAATGAATGATACAAACAGCAGGAATGAATGATACAAAAAAAAATTTTACCTCAGGAATCCTCGTTTCTGACACTATTCTAGTAGTTATTTCAAATATTGTTGCATGAATGAAACTGATAACATTGTAATTGCTGGTTTTATCTTTTTAAAAAAAATCTGAAATCTTAGCTTAACTGTTTGAAAAAGTTTAGCTACATATTAACTAGATATGGCTGTGTGCCTCAGTACACTGCAAGAGCCCATTCCCATGATATTTATGATTGTTACATGGTTGCTAGGGTGTTGTGGCAGGTTGCTAAGGCGTGGTTAGGAAGTTGCAATGATCTCGTGAATAACTGCTTGTTGTATGAATCAATATAACCCACTAATAAGTCTCCACAATATTTGTATCCAGAGATGTCCATTTTCTTTTTGTCCGTTGGATTTTCGCCGATGTTTTCATGTACTTAGTGAACACCGAAAAGCCAATTAGTCCGAAAAGCTATGTGATTTGAGGCATCATTCATGTCTGTAGCACAAACAGCGCAACAAGTTCCACAATGAAATGTTGTCTGGAAGAAGGATTTAAATAATAACCCAGCCTTAGTCAGAGCAATATTAATAGTGCCGCCTTGCTAAAATAATTTTAGTCATTGTGTACACTCACTCTTCACATCATAATTGCCCTTTGCAAACATACTGGTGCCACTCTTCTCAAGCAGAAGCTCCCAAATGAGTCTACCACATGAGTGTTTTCCATTGTCTCATTGGTTCCATTTTCCAATTTGGTCTCCATGTTTGTTGGCAAGTCATCTTGGTCCTTCCAGATTATCCAAGTGTTTTCCCATGCTCCTGTTCCTTATCTCGCATCACTTCACGCACCTGTTCTACTGTGAAGTTCAGTGGAATAGTGTGTCTGCTTTGATCTCATGTTGTTTTTGTCTTGTTTGCCTTGTAGGCTGAGGCAGAAGTGGCTTCTCTGAACAGGCGTATCCAACTCGTTGAGGAAGAGTTGGATCGTGCTCAGGAGAGACTGGCCACAGCCCTGCAGAAGCTGGAGGAAGCTGAGAAGGCCGCAGATGAGAGCGAGAGGTACGTGCTTTAACATATGTACTCATTCTGAGTGATGTTATTTCTACATTCATCCCACCCTAACTTGCCCTACTTCCGTTTAATTTGCTCTCTCTATGGAATAGAGGGATGAAGGTGATTGAGAACAGGGCTCTGAAGGATGAGGAGAAGATGGAGCTCCAGGAGATCCAGCTTAAGGAGGCCAAGCACATTGCTGAGGAGGCCGACCGCAAGTACGAGGAGGTAATATCATGGTGTTATTTTAGTATTATTTGTATACTATTATAGTATTTATTAATATTTTCAATTAGCTTTTAATTTTGTAATTCCTTTTATTTTAGTTTTAGTTTGTTTGTTTTTTGTCATTAATTAATATTATTTTTTTATATTTATATTTAGCTTTATTTTTATTTCAATTTGGTTTTAGTAATTATAGTACTGAAATTTTTTCATTTAATTGCCAAGACAGCATTATTTTAATTTATTTCAGCTTTATTTCAATGAATAAAACTACTTTTTAATAGTTTTAGCTTTATATATTGATGACAAGCCGAAATTAATAACTGTTTTGGGGAAAGTTACTTTTGAAACTAGTGCATTACAATACTGCGTTACTCCTTGAAAAGTAACTTATTGTGTTACTTAGTTACTTTTTATGGAAAGTAATGCCTTAAATTACTTTTGCGTTACTTTTTCTCATCTTGGCTGAGCTATTTTTTATTTATTTATTTATTTATTTATTTTATAAGAGCAAAGTTCTATTTTTGGCAAATGTAAAGGCCCTTTCCTAATTAAAGTGAAGTGAATAAGCCTCAGGCTGAAGGAAATGCAAATTCACGCCTGTACAGTAGATGGTGCAGTTCAGAGTATCAAGCCTTTCAGCTGTGCTGCCATTCTGGATTAAAGAACAATAGAATGCAGGAGAAGTAAATGAGTAAATGCATCTCGCCGTCTCAACATGGCGACAGGAGAGCTGTCAGTCAATATATGGGAAAACAAAGTATCTTTGTTACTTATTTGAAAATGTAACTCAGATATTTTGTTGTAAATGTAAAGGGTAATGCGTTACATTACTAGATACTTGAAAAAAGTAATCTGATTACGTAACTCGCGTTACTTGTAATGCATTACCCCCCAACAGTGATTAGTAGTGCGTAAATATGTTTTCCAAGTACCAATTTTTCTTGTAAAATAAAATAAATTCCATAATCAGTAATTATTGATGTGTGTTACAGGTGGCACGTAAGCTGGTGATCGTTGAGGGAGAGCTGGAGCGTACGGAGGAGAGAGCAGAGCTTGCTGAGAGGTTAATCTCAGTTTCAAAATCAAAACATACACATAATCCTTGAACACATTTACAGTACAGACCACACAAACTGTCCTCTTTAGCTCATATTTTTTTTAGTGTCCATTTAGTCTAAAACTCAAATTCATTGTTCTCTCAGCGTGAGAAAATGCCTCATTTTGCATGACAATAGGAATGCTCTATCATAACCATAATCCTCCTTTGTGTGTGTGTGTGTGTGAGAGAGAGAGAGAGAGAGAGAGAGAGAGTGTGTGTGTGAGTGTGTGTGAGTGTGTGTGTGAGTGTGTGAGTGTGTGAGTGTGTGAGTGTGTGAGTGTGTGAGTGTGTGAGTGTGTGAGTGTGTGAGTGTGTGAGTATGAGTGATTTCATTGGCTTGAATCCATCTTAAATTCATATGTCCCCTCCCTTCTCATTTGTGTTTGGGCATGTGTGACCTTTGACCTGACATACCTTCCCCTCCCCACTCAAACTAACAGCCATGTCAAGCAGTTGGAGGAGGAGCTGAGAGCTCTTGACCAGACACTGAAGAGTCTGCAGGCCTCAGATGAGAAGGTATATATCCTAATTGCTAAATTCTGTTTGTGTCGGACGGTATGTGGCCGCTTATGTGTTTGTTGGAGACGTGGGGTGTACAGACATTTGGAGAATGTTGCCCTCTAGCTGGATCTGGATTTTGTATACTTGAGTGAAAGTGTGCAAGTGAACTAGCAAGATAGTCACCAATGAGAGAAAAAAACAAAACAACAAAAAAAGGACTCCTCCCTCCAGCACTTTTTTTTTTTTTTTTTTTTTTTTTTTTTAAATCTGTGCTTCTACTGTTTTACCTGGTTTGTCTTTCCACCCTATCCTTTTAACTTTCCACCTTCCTTCCACTCATCTAACCATCCACCTCCAGGTATCGTTCTTTTGTAAACCGCATGAGTCGTATTTATTCAAGTGGCATGATGTGCATGCTCATGTAACACGCTTCAGTCGCTGTGCTTTTTTTGCCTCATCTGTCTAAATCCAAAGCGTATGTGTTCATGTTCCACAAAAACTGCTTAAAACAGCTCATGGCAACTTTCAGTTTTAGAATCACGCTAGTTTTGCTTCCTTGACACTTAAAATCTGCTCACAGCAGCCACACAGTACTCATAGTATAATTTGAGGGTTTAATAGATATTCCTTATGTTTATGTATGTTAAAAACCAAGCACTTTTGGCACAGACGACAACACAAACTATACTACATTTAAAGGGATGGTGCATGCATTAATGAAAATTGTTTTCATGTACTCATGTTGTTTGAAATTTTGATTTTATATCTTCTGTGATACAAAAGATATTTAGCAGATTTTCCTGTTTTCATACAATGACTGTGAAAGCTAATGTGGGTCGTCAAGCTCCAAAAATGACCATAAAAGCAGTTAATACAGTGTACGCAGTATTTATTTTAATCTTCTGAAGCCATAACATAGCTTTGAGTGAGGAACAGCATTTAAATTATTTGTTGTTTCCCACACAAATATTTATTTATTTATTTATTGAACATATACCTGTTCAAATGTTTGGGAATGGTAGGATTTTTAAAAAAATGTTTTTTTTTTTAATAGTCTCATGTTCACAGAACATGCATTTATTTGATTAAAAAAATTAATATTGAGAAAAATATTTATATTAATGCAGTTTGTAAATAGTCTACTGGCACTTTTGACCAATTTAATGCATCCTTGCTGAATAAAAGTGTATAATTTTATATATCAATTTTATATATTTATATTTTTTCTTTTTTTAATTTTATCATTTATTTTTGGTCATTTTTGGAGCTCCCTAATCACCTTCATTGTATGGTCACGTGCAAGCAGGTCTGCAAAGTATTTTTGTGTTTTCAGAAGAAAGTCATACTGATTTTAAATGACATGAGGCCGCTTAAACAATGACAATTTTTTATTTTTGAGTGAACCGTCCCTCGCAAAACAATCATTTAAGGCCTCTATTACGGTTCATGTGTTTAACTTCATCTCTATTACTCTGCCACTTCTGCTGGCTTGTCTTCATGTCTTCCCTTTGCCCTGTGCCCCTTTCTTTTCTGCTTCCTCCAAAATCAAAACGGCTGCTCTGTATATAGCAAATGCGCTGAGCTGGAGGAGGAGCTGAAAAATGTCACCAACAATCTTAAGAGTTTGGAGGCCCAGGCTGAGAAGGTAGGGGGTGTGTGTGTGTGCGCGTGTTTTATTCTGCACGATCTCTGACTGGTTGCAGTGTTCATCTCTTTTTTTTTAACTCTCAAAGGATCTCTGATTCAATCCCCACAAATGTGCCTTGCAAATTGCCTTCCAGGCAATCAAATTTAGGCTCTCTAATTACCAAACCAGTGATCTGTCCGCTCGTGAATAACATGAGCTCCCTCATTTCCAAGTGGCCTTTTGCCTGATGTACGGCTGTATATCATCACCCGTAGCAAAAGGCCACAAATGTGGACCAGATTATAGTGGTACACCATTATATCAAGAGAAAGGTGTAATTGACCACTGGGACGAAGTGAAGACCCCCTCTCATTTTCCATATCAATCTCAACGTGATGAGATGTTATTCAGCATGCCTAAAGGACTGTTGCATAATGAAATGAAGTGTCACCATTTTGGTGCTTTATAGAATCAAGTGCAACCGGTCCCGGATGCCTTGACTAATTAAGCAGAAGTAACGCTAATAAATGCTGTGTTGCATGAGATCTCATGACAGAGAAGCGCATTTGCATGTGATTTGGTAGCATGCTGTGTGGTACAGTACTGTAGCATTTTAGGTGGAATGCTATTATTGGAACCCATTTATTTCCCTAATGAAATCTATTGTTTGCTGCACATTATGGTTTAACTGTTTTGAATACAGTGCATGAAGTATTTCTTTATTGGAATATATATATATATATATATATATATATATATATATATATATATATATATATATATATATATATATATAATGTGCTATAAAATGATTACTGCAAAATAAAAGTTTGTTTACAATATATTTTTGTGTGTAATGCGTATATTATGTATATAAATACGCACTTATATTTTTAATATAAGTTTTTAATATATATATATAGTTGTTGTTTTGGGTAAATATATACATGCATGTGTATATTTATACATACATGTGTGTGTTGATATACATAATGATAATACACAGTATACACATGTATATTATGTAAACAAACTTTTATTTTGGATGAAATGATATATAATATATTATATATATAATATATAAATATATGTATTATATGTTCACATTTTTTTTTTCACCTGTCTTTTTCACCAAAATCTGAAGTATAGCGGTTTTTCCCTTTCTGTCATACCTGGTGTTTTGTTGATGTTGCAGCTGCATTCCTGCGCACATGTCCTGATCTGTTTAAAACTTTGGCAGAACACAGCGGCAATATCAGCCATCATGTCACAAGCCTTGCACAACAGCAGCAGGCCAGGGCTCAGCCGGCCTACATAGAAACTTCGAGGAAAGGGGGGGGGGAAACACGCCACATGATGTCAAGCATAGACAGCTGTGCTACTTTTCTCTGTTGTAGAAACATGTCAGCGCTAAAGTGTCATAAAATTGGTTGTCTGTTTGAAGTGTGCCAAAACCCAAAATACTAAACTCATAGGTTGTTTGTGCATGCTTAGTTGTAAGATTCTCACAAGACCCCACCCCAACTCATATTTCTTCTTTTTCCCTACAGTATTCCCAGAAGGAAGACAAGTATGAGGAAGAAATCAAGATCCTCACTGATAAGCTGAAGGAGGTGAGAGAACTTCACATGGAAGATTTGGCTTCTATTAGGGCTGCCAATTTAATGTCAACTTGAGGTTAAATGTATATTTAAATGTTTTCCTCATTTGGCACTATAAATATTTCTTTCTGTTCCTTGTGTCTGCTATAGAATAGTCAGAGAAGTTGAAACCTGGAGAGAGAACTTACTAATCATTTTATTGGTCACTTTGAATAAAAGCGTCCGTTAAATGTAAATGCAATCGCAAAAATCTTAGTTGCATATTATTTTGCGTTCTGATTTTGAAATGAGATGTTTTTTTTAATTAATGAAAATATATTTTTGAATTGTTTTAGTTTTAGTAAAAGATAATACCCCTGTTCTCTGCTAGGCTGAGACCCGTGCTGAGTTTGCTGAAAGGTCTGTGGCCAAACTGGAGAAAACCATTGATGACTTGGAAGGTATGATTGCGTCATTCTCTTTTAACACCCATTCCATCAATTGGCTATAATATGATCCTCTGTTTTTTATTTTATACCCATCGTACTCTTTTCATAGCATTATCTCACTGTCCTTTTCCTGTCCTCTTTTACATTCATAATCTTTATTTGCCGTTTTTTTTCCTACTTTCTTTATCTTTCCTTCATACTCTCTCCCTCTTCTGACCTTTTCCTTCCTCTCTGCTCTGTCTTTCTCTTTTTGTGTATGAACAGATGAGCTTTATGCTCAGAAACTCAAGTATAAGGCCATTAGTGAGGAGCTGGATCATGCTCTCAACGACATGACCTCTATGTAAATATTGGCCTGTGCATGTGTGTGAAACTCTGCTACTTATGGTTTGCTTTTTGTAGAGCGATTGAGTTTTGCTGCAATGGCAGATTTGAGTCTCGTGACCAAGCTGGTTAACTAACATTGAGCTTCATAACCTCCAATCGTATACTTTTTACTATACAGTATAAAGCTCAGCCGCAAGGAGTTAATCGTTGACCAGAGCCGTCATTTCACCGATTCTTTTGAACTGCTGCTTTATACGAGTTTGTGTGAATGGTGTCATGATGTCAGTTACTATAGTGTGTTTCTAACTTGCATTTGTCAAGTAACTAATATGCTAACTATGAAATGATTTCATATTTAACTACAGATAAGGGGGTCATTCTGCAATTTTTGTAGTTTAAAGTCCATTTGAACTGCGAAAAGACGTTTAAGTTTACTATTTTCTACCCTCCATTAAACAAGCCAAATTTGCTCTTTAAGAGTTTTGTATGTAAATGGCCTCTGTTTTGAACATTGTTACTTGTTAAACAAGTAAAATAAGTACTTGTTAAATAGCGCTGCTTTGCAAAATGTAAGTGGTCGTATGTTAATGTGCTGCTAATAGTTTGACCTAGTAACCGTGCCTCATTATTAATGGCTCGTTTTAAAGCTTACTGTCTATAAATGGGCTTTTTGGATTGGAAGGACGTCATGTTGTAGACCTGAATAACCCTATTTTCCATGATATGTCCCCTTTAAAGCTCTCATTTACACAAGGAATGTATCTTGAAATTGCTGTTTTGTTTCAGCTAGTTTGTTTTGGAGGTGTGGCTTCTGTTGATGTAGGTTTTAACATTTGTTCTTAACAACTGCTTGCATGTTAAATATGCGACTTTCCTCATTCTGACATGTAGAAATATTCTCATGAGGTATTTACGGTTGGTGTCTGTTTACAGATAAAGAGTTTCTGGACTGTTCTGTGGCTGACTGTGACTTCAAGAAATTCTTCTTCGTCTTCTCTGACTGTCAATATTTGTTGCATATTTCTTCTCTGATCTTTTGTGTACACTTCCCTTTTCATGTATTTTTCCATGTGCTTGTTTCTGTAGTCTGTTTCTCTATTTAAGCCCTGTTCTGTTTCTGCATTCTCTGAATTTCGTTCTTTAGATATTCATCATCTGCCCCAACATCTTCCTCTTATCTGCATCTGACTGTATTCAGAGATTTGTGGTGTTCTTTTGTCCTTGGTTTTGCTCTCTCTTGTGGCCTTTGCTGTATTTTTCATGCCTTGTGTACATGTTTATTGAAGGGAGGAAAAAAAAGCTCTGCTCTCTTTTGAATGTCTGCTTGTGTCTCTTTATTGCAATGTGCTGGTGTTAGGCAACCAAGCATTTGCCAATTTTAGATTGCACATGAACAATATCTTATGGTTGAAAGATAAAAGCTTGGATAAATTCTCTTTAACTGATTGATTAGTCATGTGTTTGAGCCGAGTTAAGATTATCTCTGCTGCATAAGGCCACAGACTTGAAGGTCTGAAATTAAGCTTAAAAATGTCTAAAAGGAATTGTGATTTACCATAAAATTTATGTATAATTTACCATCATATCCAAGCCAACTGGAGGAGAGTTTACATGCACAATCTTAAACCATGATTATGCTTATTTTCACTTTTTAAATATGGTTTTCTTGCAGTAAAGAGATAGTTCACCCAAAAAATGAAAATTCTGTCATTTACTCGCACTCAAGTTGTTCCAGACCTGTATGAATTTCTTTCTTCTACTGAACACAAGAGTTGATGTGCCGCCAAAGTCCCTTTAAGACAAGTCATTTCACTCGGCGGCCATCTTTGAAATGCCTCTCGGGCATCCTGGGCATCATGCAGCTCTTTGAATGGGGAAACATAAAATTCTCCAAAACTGTTCACCAATCTTACGATTAAATTTCACATTTGTAATCACCAATGAAATCTAAAAAAACTGTGTTTTTTAGGCTGGATCAAGCTCATGCGCAGATGTAATTGCGCGTCTCCTTTGCCTCATTTCAGAGGCGCGCGTCTGACTGTTTCTATAGAAACCAGTGCTTCTAACGGCTGCTGCAGTGACGCGATGACTTTACCAGTCGGCGATTGGCTCTTATTTAGAAGGCGGGACTTATTCCGCCATATTGCCTGTTTCACTTTCTCCCATTCAAAACAATACGAGTGACACGTCTTGTGTTATTCTATAGTCTTTGGTGCCGCCCAACCCAATATTATGGAATGCCCATATTCTTAAAAATATGGAATGCCCATATTCAACTTTGGATGATAAATGATATAAGCATATAGATGATCACAACAGTTATGCTGGGATCTAGGGTTTATTATAGATTATAAATGGTAGTGCGCCAGGAAACTGGCTCTTCTTTTGGCTTGAAACAGATTCTTGCTAACCATTCACATCAGTTTCGTTTTTTCCAAAAAGGAAACTTCCCATTTTGAAATGGAAGCTGGCTGCCAAGATGGCTCTAACATCTGTAGTGTGATTGTTGTGGAAGGATGAATAAATGTTAAAGGGAGATTTTAGCTATTTGTTTGAATCTGATCAATAGCCTTGTCAAAAGTTACTTCAGAAAAACAAGTACTTGTATTTCTGATGTTCTAATGAAGGGCCTCATGCCATTGAGCAAAATGAAAAGGCTTTCATTCAGCTGTACATTCTCTGAAAATTGGTTTATCATTTAGTTATTTTTACCCCAGTGCTGTCGCAAAAGCAAAGCATTGACTTGCCAGTGTTGCGCAATTTTATCACTGTGGGATTCAAACCCAACATAGTTTAGGTGAATGTTATCTATGGTATCTCCTAACATAAATTTGAGCTGTCACAAGTAGGATTTATTAAAGGTGCTGTATGTAATACTTATGCTAGGAAATATGCTAATTAAAAAACTTATTTCTCAGAAAATCAATGCTACAGCCAGTTATTCTACTTTGAAATGTGCCTGAATGTCTGTTTTTGTTTTGGTCCGTGTGATCCTACCCACTGCCAATTTACCCAATAGTATTTCAACACCCAGAGTCACCAGTTGGAGGAATGTGCAGCCTATTGCAGTCATGGAAGCCAACAAACTAACTGTGTCAGAGACCACAGATTCTACCCGACCTAAAAATCCTCGGCAATAAAAAAAAACACTGCAAACGTATACATTAACTGATCAACTTGCAGTGTAAGGCTCATCACTTTCCATTGTCAATTGCGCTCGTTCCTGTTGCATGTCCTCAATCTGGCAACCCGCGTGAGTGTGTAGTCTAATTAATACTCATTTCAGCTGCTAGCTGTCAATATTACATACTGCACCTTTAAACCTGAAATGTTATGCAAATGTAATTAATTGATGATGCACAGGGCAACTATTTGAGCAATGCTGCTTGGGCTCTTTCCAGTTGAGAATGGGCAACAAATTTCGATCTAAAGTATCCATATAGAAATTTGTTGTCGTTTCTCAATGGGAAAGTGCCCAAGCAACATTGCTCAGAACGTTGCCCTGTGTATCATCACCTTTAGTAGCTTAAAATTGGCATGAAACAAGTTTACCCTATACAAAAAAACACCCTAATCTATTTTCTAAATTAATGTTATTGATCTTATTTTTTTTACATTTTGACCTTGTAATTCTTAATCAAAATGTCATAACTCTTCCGGATGGTGCACTTCTCCAATCATTTAGTCTGCTTAAACCCCACCCCTTTCTTACAATTAATTGCAGAGCTTGCATTCAGATCTGCCTCCATCCAATCAACAACTGATGAATTGAACCAAGTCCCCACCCTACTTTTTTTTTTTTTTTTTCTACGATAATCTGCTTCACTGGGGTGCACTTTACAACGTTCAATGTTACGCCATTGGTGAACAGTTTCATAGTTGTTTAGAAAACCATCTATACTGGTACTTCAGGGATTCAAGGAGGTCTTCACTTTAAAACAATATTTACTACCAACAACCTGATCTGAAGAACCTATAATATAACATCAAGAACCAAACCATACAGCCAAATCAAACCCGTATTTAGTAATAAATCATGTGCAATGTTGTATTACTATTCAATTTTGCAGTTTTTCACTTTTTGCTTTCCTTCTGGGAATTTTTTTTCATTGCAGAGAAACTGAGAGATGCTAAAGAGGAGAACGTCAAGATCCATGCCACTTTGGACCAGACCCTGAGCGAGCTCAATAGTTTCTAAGACCTGGAGCAAAAAAAAAAAAAAAAAAGCCGCCCCTTCCCTTCCTGACACCCTCATCTCATTTGGCTTCTTTGTCTCTGCACATCTGATTCTGCTGTTTTTCTGATCCCCTGTTCTCTCGTTTTACTGGAGGACGGGCTCACCAAGCCAACCAGCAAAAATGTGGTGCCTCTCGATGGTTTGAAAAGTACTTTAATGTTTCTGGAGCACTTATTAAGCTTCACTGCTCATCTCCTCAGAAAATCCCAAGTGATTTCAGAAACAATCTACTATAGTGTTCCTAAAGTGTCAAATGTTGTATGCTAGTCCTGGGGTAGCATTTTTTTGGGGGGGGGTTTGGTCCATGATCAGAGCTTTACGATTGTGGCAAGTTTTTCCACATATCAGCCAAAACTCTCAATTATTTTTCTGGAGGGTGATTTACTTAACATTTTGTGCCATAAAAGCCTTCTAGGCAGTCTAATGCTTGGCTTTAGATCACTCTACAGCCATTTTTTCCTGTTGATCATGTGACACAGGATGTTTTTGCTGGTCTTGGTGCCTGATCCACTTCTCTCCTCTTACCTCTTCATACTCTTCTCATCCTGCACAAGTTTCTGCTGCCTGTTTGTCGGCGTCACAGGTTTTGGGACCAAAACCACATCATGTGGTCTGTAACAGTATGCACAACCATGCCGTGAGGGCCATTGTTTTTTTTTTTTTTTGTTTTGTTTTTTTTTATTAAAGGCATTTGCTTCCATTTTGGAGTTTTGAGTAATATATGTATTCATTGTTTGGGTTTAATCCCCCTTCATTTTAACACAAAACTTTTGGCAAACCACTATATGAAACTCTGCACTGTTATGGGCTTATTGTGGACATCTTTTGAGCAGAGGAGGCCAAGTCATAATTCCTTCATTCACTCTGGTGGCCTGTTTTGTTATTTTTCTTTTTTTATTTGTTTGCTTTAAAGAGCCATATTCTACCCAGGGAAGAAAGGGTGAAGATTAAGTTTTTTAACCGTGGGTTCAAAGAAGTGGCACTGCGAGATTCGAAAGGTCCAAAAGCCGTGCAGATCTAAATATGTATTATGAACACAGTAAATGGGAGCAAAAAGTAACACTTAATAGTATAAAGATTAAAAATGGGTGAACACATAGTTTTAACTGGAAAAAGCCCACAATGATGTGTAATCACTTTGTTACTGTCTATATCTTGTGTAATGATACCTAAATTCTTTTTTAAATAAAGACCATGATTTTTACTGTCACCGAACTGGATCTGGGTCTCTTCTGATTTTCTTGCGCATTCAGAAGGTTGTTGAAATTTAATTGAGCAATTATCTGTAGTGTGGTTTCTAGAAACATACTGAATGTTCACAAACTGTCATTTATTTATTTAGAGACAATGTCAGTCTCGAGTCTAGATGGACATCAGTACTGTTTGTCATTGGCAAAAACATTCAGTTATGATATACATACATGGATTTAAAACAATTAAGATGAAAAATAAAGAATTTCTAGGATTTTGAAAAAAAAAAAAAAAAAAAAAATCAATATTTAACATTAAATACTTAAAGGGTTAGTTCACCCAAAAATGAAAATTCTGTCATTTATTACTTACCCTCATGCCGTTCCACACCCGTAAAACCTTCGTTCATCTTTGGAACACAAATTAAGATATTTTAGTTGAAATCCGATGGATTTCATATTTAAATCAGTTCATGTGAGTACAGTGGTTCAATATTATTATAAAGCGGCGAGAATATTTTTTTGGTGCGCCAAAAAAAAACAAAATAACGACTTATTTAGTGATGGCCGATTTCAAAACACTGCTTCAGGAAGCATCGAAGCACAAATGAATCGGTGTGTCGAATCATGATTCAGATCGCTTGTCAAACTGCCAGTGGCTGAAATCACGTGATTTTGGCACTCCGAACAGCAGATTCGACACACTGATTCATTATGCTCCGATGCTTCCTGAAGCAGTGTTTTGAAATCGGCCATCACTATATAATTCGTTATTTTATTTTATTTTTTTGGTGCACCAAAAATATTCTCGTCGCTTTATAATATTAATATTGAACCACTGTACTCAAATGAACTGATTTAAATATGTTTTTAGTACATTAATGGATCTTGAGAGAGGAAGTGTCATTGCTTCCTATGGAGGCCTCACGGAGCCATCGGATTTCAACTAAAATATCTTAATTTGTGTTAACGAAGGTCTTACGGGTGTGGAACGGCATGAGGGTAAGTAATAAATGACAGAATTTTCATTTTTGGGTGAACTAACCCTTTAAGACCCCAACTTGTATGTCTATTGAGTAGTTTAATTGTTTCAAATGATTAAAAGTGTCATTACCCTACAGTACTGTTCAAATGTTTGGGTCAGAAAAAAATTCTAATTCTGTTCTTTTGAACATTCAAATCATTAAATAATCATGAAAAAAAGAGTATCATGTTATCCAAATAAATAAAGCAGCACAACTATTTTAAACACATAATACGGAATGTTTCTTGAGCACCAAATCAGCATATCACAATGATTTCTGAAAGAATCATGTGACACTGAAGACTGAAGTAGGCTAATGATGCTGAAAATACAGCTTTGCCATCACAGAAAATAAAATTCAATAATTTACATTTTAAAATATATGAAAATAACTTTTGAATGTGTATACATTTTTATATGGGCAAACCTGATGTATGTGCAATATATAAATAATGTTTTGCATTTGTGAATTCAAGGGAAAGTTAACCCAAAAATGTAAATTCTGAAAAAAAAAAAAAAAGTAGTTCCAAACCTGTATGAATTTCTTTTTTCTGCTTAATGCAAAAGTATGTATTTGGAAGAATATGGGTAACCAAACAGTTGATGGGCCCCATTGACCTGAAGTCCAAGTCAGTAAGTCCAAATATCTCCTTTTGTGTTCAGTAGAAGAAAGAAATTCAAAATTCATTTTTTGGGTGAACTATCCCTGTCAGTATTGCAGTCTAGTAGAGTGGGTCGTTTTCTGATTTCCACAGCGGTCCTTCTCCCGCTCGCAAGCGGTTCTTCCCCCCAAATAGACAGGGAAGTTTATGGTTGGCCTTCATCACCACAGCAACAGTGCAGGAATCTGGTTTTCTAACGGCCTCGCACCAGGGCGGGTAATCGACTGGCTGCCTTCCACTAGAGGACAGCAGAGAACAATGAGCTTCAACACCAGCTGCATATAGAGAGCTTGTAGTCATGCAAGTATATGCTTTTGAAACTTACAGTTCACAGCAGCCCACTCCAAAAGGCTCGAAGCACACACACTGAAAACATTCGTCATTTAACCAGGCCTCGCCGATGTCGAAAACACGGCCTTTGTGTTCACAGCTGGCTGCAGTGAAAGGGTGACCATTACCAAGTACAGATCATTTGACGTACACTCAAACTACTTTTTATTGTTGGAACTTGGAATGAAACAATTTTTACAGTATTTTCAAATATCTGTGTTTATCTGAGCTTTGTTCCTTTGTATTGTTTCGTCTAGTTTACCTTTGGCGTTGAAGTAGCATTCTCCACTGCTGGATACTCCATGACAGAGCTGGAGGATGTTCACCAGGCAAAACACAGCTAGTAAAACGTTCATCTCGCTTGTCTGCATGTCTAGAATGAAAAATGGAGGGTAAATGAGCGAATGAACATTTAATTTGAATGATAGGATTCAGTTACTGTGAGCTACCGATGATATCTTTGCAATTATAAGCATTTATATGCAATTAAAAGCACATCAAAATAAGTATGTCGTTTTCTAGTCCACCAATAATAAAGGATACTGTAAGAATACAGAGACAGAGTGCTTGTATCACTCTTGAAAAATGATTTTATTAAAAAATAGTGTATGCTTGTTGAAGAAAAAAAAAAAAACATTTGGTTTTGTTAGTGATTTAAAAGATTAATTGAGCATATGCAGTGCAGAATAACCCATTACAGGACCATTAAAGTTAAAGGATTAGTTCACTTTCAAATAAAATTTTCCTGATAATTTACTCACCCCCATGTCAGCCAAGATGTCCATGTCCTTCTTTCTTCAGTCAAAAAGAAATCAAAACATTCCATTTTTCTCCTTATAGTGGACTTCAATGGCCTCCAAACGGTTCAAGGTCAAAATAACAGTTTCATTGCAGCTTCAAAGAGCTTACGCTAAATGTCCTACGCCTTGCCTATTCAACTTACGGAACAAATGTGGCGCCAGTTCTGTTTTTTCTGTAAGTTTAATAGGCAAGGTGTAGGACATTTAGCGTTAGCTTTTTGAAGAATACAGAATCACATTCTGGTGGAAGCACTTGTGATGCAATCGTTTGTGTCTATAAAGCATATACATTTTCATTTTTTTAAAGAAAATGACATTGTTTCACTAGATAAGACCTTTATGCCTCATCTGGTATTGTTTAAAGCCCTTTGAAGCTGCACTGAAACTGTAATTTTGACCTTCAACTGTTTGGAGAGACCATTGAAGTGCACTATATGGAGAAAAATCCTGAAATGTTTTCATCAAAAACCATATTTTCTTTTCGACTGAAGAAAGAAAGACATGAATATCTTGGATGACATGGGGGTGAGTAAATTATCAGGAATTTTTTTATTTGAAAGTGGACTAATCCTTTAAAGTACATGTTATCAGAATGTCAGATCAGATTATTACATTATTACTATTGAATGGTGGATAATAATAGTATGCTACAAGATGCTAACAAGAAAACATTTATCAAATAGAGAGAAAGGGGATTGTCTAAAATTCCTCGGAAATATTGCATTGCATATTACCTTTTCTCATCTTTTTCTTACCAATTTTGCAGCATTTGGCATACAATGTGCCATATAGCTGTGTGTTTGTAATACATTACTAATATTATAATGCGCCAGCTATAGCATTATATGTATTGTAATTGTGTTGTCTTTTATTATTTGTGTTTAATTTTCCTTTTTTTTTGTTATGCATTTTATGCAGAATAATTGTATCAAGTGGGTTTCATTATTAATCTTTTGTTATACTGATTATGGTATTTTTACTTGTTTTCATTTCAGCACTTGGTGGTTATTGTAATACTTTTTTATTTTAAAAACGTTGAACTTTATTCCTTGTATGAAAGGTACTATAAAGTTTATTACTATTATTACTATTTAACATGTTATCTTAATAATGACTTTTAAAAGTTGATTAGATCTTTAGCATTACATTTTTAAAGAGATATACAATCAGTTTCTTACCTTATGAGATTCTTCCCTTTCCCCTCTGTTCGCGTTTCCTTCCCGGTGTTTTCTTTCAGGATGGGTGTTCTTGTGTTCTCCCTGATGCTCAGACACACAGCAGCTTTATATACCTGCATCTCTCTCGTCTCATCTTCACCTCTCCCCCCACTCTGTCATTTATATTTATCCTCACTCTATTCTTTCTCTCTTTTCTTTCTTTCTGTGCACACAGAATGTTTTACTGCTGATAAGATGGGTGAGCCTAAATCGCCTAAATGACTATTCTCATGTAAAGTTTTCTTATGTTATGTTTTTATTTTACATTTTTATTTTATTTTTTATTTTATTTTTTATATTATATTATATTATATTATATTATATTATATTATATTATTTTTACAACCACAATTGGCAAAAATTATAAATTTAATAAATTATAGGTTGTGTTTTTATTTTATTTACTAAGAGAAGTCATATTATTTTTGCAACCACTATTGGCAAAAAATGTAATAAATTATGCGTTTTTATTTTATTTTACTTATATAAGTCTTGTTATATTATTATATTATATTATATTATATTATATTATATTATATTATATTATATTATATTATTTTTACAACCACAATTGGCAAAAATTATAAATTTAATAAATTATAGGTTGTGTTTTTATTTTATTTACTAAGAGAAGTATTATATTATATTATATTATTTTTGCAACCGCTATTGGGAAAAAATGTAATAAATTATGAGTTTTTATTTTATTTACATATATAAGTCTTGTTATATTATATTATATTATATTATATTATATTATATTATATTATATTTGCAACCACTATTGGCAAAAAAAAATTCATAAATTATGAGTTTTTATTTTATTTACATATATAAGTCTTGTTATATTATATTATATTATATTATATTATATTATATTATATTATATTTGCAACCACTATTGGCAAAAAAAAATTCATAAATTATGAGTTTTTATTTTATTTACATATATAAGTCTTGTTATATTATATTATATTATATTATATTATATTATATTATATTATATTATATTATATTATATTATTATATTATATTTGCAACCACTATTGGCAAAAAAAAAATCATAAATTATGAGTTTTTATTTTATTTACATATATAAGTCTTGTTATATTATATTATATTATATTATATTATATTATATTATATTATATTATATTACATTATTTTATATTATATTATTTTTGCAACCACTATTGGCAAAAAATGTAATAAATTATGAGTTTTTATTTTATTTTACTTATATAAGTCTTGTTATATTATATTATATTATATTATATTATATTATATTATATTATATTATATTATATTATATTATATTATATTATTTTTACAACCACAATTGGCAAAGATTATAAATTTAATAAATTATAGGTTGTGTTTTTATTTTATTTACTAAGAGAAGTCATATTATTTTTGCAACCACTATTGGCAAAAAATGTAATAAATTATGAGTTTTTATTTTATTTTACTTATATAAGTCTTGTTATATTATTATTATTATTTTATATTATATTATATTTATATTATTTTTGCAACCACTATTGGCAAAAAAATTGATACATTATGAGTTGTGTTTTTATTTTACTTATATAAGTCTTATTATATTATATTATATTATATTACTATTTTTACAACCATAATTGGAAAGAAACTCAATCAAAAACATTGTTTATAATTTATAAGCATGTTTAAACAAATTTAAGTCTTGTTTCTATTGTTGCACTAGTTACAGTATACATTTTTATTTTTCAATTATTTATTGCTTTTTCAGTGGTTACATGACTGTACCAATACAAGACAGGTGTCTGCTTCTGGTTTGTAGTTACCTCATACGTTGCCTTTTCAAAGGTCAAAGGTCATATTATAACTTTTAGATGCTGATGATATTTGACTTCACATCGGAGAGGTCACCCACTGGATGTTTATATCATCAGGGTTGACGTCACTGACATTGTCCGAGTCTGCACGTGTGTGTGTGTGTGTGTGTTAAACAGCGTCCGTACACACGGTATTGCCTCTGCATGTGCACAGATAAAACGTTGTGTGTTCTATACATATGACATTCACATACACGCAAACATGCCTGCGGAATATTTGACGTCACTGATTGCTCTTGCAACCTCTTTGTGTGTCTGAGTCAATGTATTTTGTTGTCATTCATTAGTGATTATGGAAATCTGTTACAGTCTTTCGGCATGTTTATTGTTGTAGCATTGAGATGTAGATAAACTCATTAGTTCAGGGGCCTCAGATATGAAAGTGTAAAGAGATGTTTGGGAAGACAAGATTGTGTTTGTCCAATTGTCTTTTGTTGTCTGTCTTGTCTCAGTCTTTACAGCACTGCTAATGCAAACACACCTGCTGCACAGTATTGTTGTACACACACACACATACATACACATGTTGGGTTTTCATGTTTTATGGGGACTTTACATAGAAGTAATGTTTTTTTATACTGTACACACAACATATTCTATCCCCTAACCCTAAACTTACCCATCACAGAAAGAAAATTTGTATTATTTATAGATTGTTTCCCTCACAGGGACTAAAAAATGTCCCCAAAAGGTCAAAAATGACTATTACTATCTTTGTGGGAACTCACGCCACAAACTCTTTATGCAAATGGTAAGTATAAGTATAACAATGTTAGTGTACTCTAGATTTATTCCTCAAACCTAAACCTAAAAGGGGTGATTTTTTGAATGTAAAATTGATTCTTTTTTTTAATAACATACATTACTGTTTAAATGAATCAGTGATTCGGAGCATCAAAGTCACATGATTTGAGCAGTTTGGCATTTTGACGCACGATCCGAATCACTGATTCGAAACAAAAGATTCAAAGCAGTGTTTTGAAATAAGCCATCACTAGATATCATTGAAAAGTCTTTTTTTTTTTTTTTTTTTTTTTTGGTGCACAAAAAGTTTTCTCATCACTTTATAATATTAAAATTGAACCACTGTACTCACATGAACTGTTTTAAATATGGTTTTAGTACCTTTCTGGATCTTGAGAAGTTCAATGGCATTGCTGTCTATAGAGGCCTCACTGAGCTAAAAATATCTTAATTTGTGTTCCGAAGATGAATGAAGATCTTACGGGTGTAGAACGACATGAGGGTGAGTAATAAATGACATTATTTTCATTTTTGTGTGAACTAACCCTCTTAGTCTCTTATGCTCACCACTGCACGTATTTGAATAAAACACAGTAGAAACAGTAATATTGTGAAACGTTATTACAATTTAAAATAACTTTTCTATTTTAATATATTTTTAAAATGTAATGTATTCCTGTCGATGGCAAAGCTGAGCAGTCATTACTCCAGTCTACAGTGACATGATCCTTCAGAAATCATTCAAAAATGCTGATTTGGTGCTAGAGACTTGACTGGAAATATTGTTATGGGGCAACTTGACAAAGCTAAGTCAGCTCTGCTTTTCTCGGTCTAAACCACACCAGAAATTTCCTTCGCATCACATGCTCTCACTAAAAAGTTTCAGTTTGGTTTGCAGACTTCAGTTCCTGACAGCAGAGGTAAGTGTCTTTACAACAGACTTTTAAATTTAAATAGCTTTCTGCTTGGCTTCTAAATATCTTTTCACAAAAATGTTGCATTTAATTGAATTTATGAGACTGGAAAAAGAATGTAATTTAGCAATGTTTGCAATTGTAAATAGTCATGGTACAGTTCAGAACAGATCAAACCTAAATCAGTTAAACCTCAGTCTTAATGTCCTTGTTACAGATGTCTGGTGGAAAGCGAAGAAAATGGTAATACAGCATACATTTTTGATACCATTGAAAGCATTTTTGACAAGACAGTTTATGAGTTTATCTAGTATTCGATGGAATTGTCTTGAAACCTCTTGATTGGTTTTCTACAGCGATTGCGAAGTGAGAATCGGTCATTCACTAAACGAGGCCGAGAAGAATCATGTGACCAGCAGGAGAGAATCAGCTCTGGAGTGTCTTAAAAAACACGGCATACATTGTAGCCTGGTAACTGTGTTTCAACTGTTCCTAGACTGAATCTTTTAACTAATATGCAGGGTCACATGGAAACTCCACATAATTCCTCATATCTTGTGTGTTTAAATATTTTAGATCACTTTGGTTGTGCTTCTAGCTCAACAACAGATGTAACCATATCTAAATCTAATATTTAGAATTATGCAGATACTGAAAATGCACACTAAAAGTTTGTAAGCTTATAAAGTAAGTTTAACATCACATATTGTTTGTTAATCAATGAACAATGATGTCATTACTGATTTCTTTTATTCTGAACTTTTAAATGAACCTGAATGAATTACATAAAACACATTACATAATGCTGAAACAAATACGGAGAACAGTATTACATGGAAAGGTTTGTGCAGGTCATCTAATAAAGGCAAATTCCTTCTCACTTGACAGAATTCCTTACAGAAGAGCAGGCACTTTTATAAATAGTTGCTACAAATATGTGGTATTTTTCGCATTCTTTACAGGACAAGCTGCCCAACATCGCTCTGCTGGCTTCAGGAGGAGGTGAAAGAGCAATGGTGGGTTTGCTGGGATCACTGGTCGCACTGTCTAAAAATGATCTGTTGGACTGCATGCTGTATCTTGCCGGGATTTCTGGATCTACCTGGTAAATAAGCAAATGCATGCGCTCAAATTCAGCACATCAGATTCTGTTGAATAGAAACAAATGCCAAACCATTTTTTCTTCATAAGGTGCATGGCATCAATATACAAAGAACCAAATTGGTCCAGCAACCTAGAAGCAGTGAAGGATGACTTTGTACAGAGACTTCTTCAGCCTGACATCAGTTTCAAGAAGAAATTGGTGACACTCAAAAAATACTACAGACAAAAAGACAATTTCAGTCTGACAGACATCTGGGCAGTGCTAGTTTTAAGCAAGATTGTTAAAAAGGTGAGATTATTACTGCTAATTAACAAGTAATCTTGTTTTAGGCATTATCAGTATGTTTAATGCAATAAATTACCACATTTGCAGGTCTTGATAATATTCTGCTTTCTAAAGGGTATATATATTGGTGGGCATAAAAGATTTCTTTCAAAACCAATCAAAAAAATCATAGCAACCCCAAACTTTTATAAGTTAGTGTAATATAGTTTTGATCATATATATATATATATATATATATATATATATATATATATATATATATATATATATATATATATATATAGTACAGTCCAAAAGTTTGGAACCACTAAGATTTTTAATGTTTTTAAAAGAAGTTTCGTCTGCTCACCAAGGCTACATTTATTTAATTAAAAATACAGTAAAAACAGTAATATTGTGAAATATTATTACAATTTAAAATAACTGTTTTCTATTTGAATATATTTCACAAAGTAATTTATTCCTGTGATGGCAAAGCTGAATTTTCAGCATCATTACTCCAGTCTTCAGTGTCACATGATCCTTCAGAAATCATTCTAATATGCTGATCTGCTGCTCAAGAAACATTTAATGTGGACAATTGTACAAAATATTTGTGTACAGTATTTTTTTTCAGGATTATTTGATGAATAGAAAGTTCAAAAGAACAGTGTTTATCTGAAATCTAATCTTTTGTAAAATTATAAATGTCTTTACTGCCACTTTTGATTGATTTAATGCATCCTTGCTGAATAAAAGTATTAATTTCTTTAATTTCTTTTCAAAAAAATAAAAATAAAAATTCTTACTGACCCCAAACTTTTGAATGGTAGTGTATAATGTTACAAAAGCTTTGTATTTCAGATAAATGCTGTTCTTTTGAACTTTCTATTCATCAAGGAATCCTGAAAAAAAAAAGTACACAACTGTTTTCAACATTGAAAATAATCATAAATGTTTATTGAGCAGCAAATCAGCATATTAGAATGATTTGTGTTGATCAAAAATTTTATTACACTACCTTATAAAAGTTTGGGGTTGCTATGATTTTTTTGATTGGTTTTGAAAGAAATCTTTTATGCCGACCAAGATCGTATTTATTTGATAAAAAATGCAGTAATAAACAGTAATATTGTGAAATATTATTATACTTTAAAATAACTGCTTTCTATTATAATATATTTTAAAATGTCATTTATGCCTGTGATGGAAAAGCTGAATAATGTCTATCTTCTCCACAACGTAATCACTTACCCATGTATGCACTAGCAGGAACAGACAAAAAGTGCAAAAGTAATAAAACATTACTTTCAGCTTTCAATTAAAAAAAAAAGAAAGTTATACAGCGATTAACATAACCCGCAATGTTAAGAGATCTTTTGAATGGCATACATATTGTAGGTGTCAGTGAAATGGTCAGAATATAACAATAAATGTGTTTTTAAATAAATTAAGGTGTATGTTGTATAGATTATGTTGTTGAATGCATTACTGCATTAAACACTTGCAAAAAAGAACTTCTTCATAAAAAAACACCTGCAAGGCCTCGAAGAGAGCGAGTCTCAGCAGCCCGCCAGAATGGGTGAGCATCCGTCTATTTTACTGGCTTGTATTGCCATAGGATTCAGATTAGCTCAATGATTTCCCTCAATGAAGCTCCCGTTCAAACAGTTCACTTGTATTGCGTCGCTAGATGCTGTGGGAACACAGTCCAATCGCGCCATGCTATGATAGCAGAACGACAAATGTTTAAAGGCCCCAGCCTAAGACATTTGGAGAGAAAGGCCTCATGGCAGTAGGGGATCTCGCCCAACACTGAAAAGGGGTTCAGACCATGGGTCTGAAAGGGAAGGTACTAGTGGGTTGAGCTCATTCAGAGGTCAATACCAAACTAAACAGAGAGGACTCGTGCATGTAGTGCAGGAACATCCAAGTTGTAAAACCTGGAGAAGGTGGATGGCGAGGACCAGCCGGCCGCCGCACAAATGTCGCCAATGGATACACCACTGGACCACACCGAGGAAGAGGCCATGCCTCTGGTGGAGTGTGCTCTTACACCGATGGGGCACTGTAGACCCATCGAAGTGTAAAGCAATGCAATGGTACATTACTTAAAGGTGGTACAGAGGATGTTTTGTTTTATACATTTTTGCAATATTACTTGAAACTGTCTTCACTAAATGATAAAAGACTATTTATTAGGTGCACTGAAAGGAATAATATTAATATACATCATCTGTGCATGAGGTAGGGCCTTAAAAACATCAGCCAATCGTTTACGCGATCATCGCGTAAAAAAATTGGCCCTCTGGCTTGTCAATCACTGCCATTGTTAGAGGTGTGCGCGGATTGGCCCTCTGGCTTGTCAATCACTGCCATGACGTTCCTTGTGAGAGACGCGCGGCTGCGCGCTCCAGTAACTTTCCACACTCCGCATGCAATGTTTTTGTCAGGAGACAGGAGTAACAGCTGCAGATTATGAGTTACCTGCGGTGAGTCCGACATAATGAATCCACTAAGTGTGTGCACGGCTTAACGATTGTAAGGCCGATTATGAATGTAAATTGATACTTATGACTGATCGCGCTCAAACGCGTCCAGTCAGAGCCAGTTGCGTTCAGTCTGCGATTACAGTCGGTGTTCAAATTCCATGTGAAAGTATATAAATCTGCTTCAGGAGCAGGAAACAATCGCTGTATGTTGAGTACAGTCAGAATGTTTTAGCTAGTCGTAAAATGTGTGCCCGGCTTAATAACACAGCGAATGCCGGTGGTAAACAAACACTTGTGCACGAGTTTTGGGAGGCGTTCACTTGAAATGAGCTGTGAAGGAGGGGGGTTGTTCTTCCGCATGCGCTCATTTCAAAAACTCAGTCGACGAAAACATCCTCTGTACCACCTTTAAGTACATTAAAAATCAAGTACTTTTGTACTTTCACTCAAGTAAAATTGAAAAGGAGTACTTCATAATTTTACTGGAGTAATATTTTATTATACTTATCAGTACTTTTACTCAAGTACTTGATTTGTGTACTTCGTCCACCACTGCCTGAGGGGACGAGGAAGTAGCGGCTATAGAAGCCTGACTTGCTGTGGGTTGGCATGGGCATGTGAACTTGAACGGGCCAGTGTTTGAAATGAACACATTGTCTCCAACGCCTGGAACTGAACAGGGTGTTAGAAGGCAAACTCAAGACTTTTTAGAGGGTGGTCCGGCCACAGCAAGACTTAATCTTCCCTTCTTCATTCTTGGAGGATCTGGACGGCTTCTGAAGCTCTGGATCCAGCGTTATCTTAGGATGGAGACCCTGGTGCTTGGTGGATTGGGATCACTGTCAAGGCTCAGGCGCTGGTTTGGGCTGAGTGGTCGCAGGTGCCGGTTTTGCAGGCTGCTGAGTTGGCGTGCTTTTCTGGTGACTTGAAGCAGCTGCAGAGTTGGAGCACTTTGGCAGGAAGTAACTCATTGCCTGTGAAGACTTCTGTGCTGCAGTGAAGCGTTCAGCAAAACTACCATCTAACGCGGGGCCGAAAAGGCCAGTGGTGCAGACTGGGGAATCGAGGAAGGCAGCCTTGTCTGCCTCCGTGATCTCCATCAAGTTGAGCCATAAATGGCACTCCAGTACCACTAAGCTGGCCATGGCTCTGTCGATAGCCTGAGCAGTATAGTCTTTGTGGTTAGTACGGTGCTGCTCACTATCGAGGAGTCGGCGGCGGGTGGTCATCCAGTAAGCCCTACCAATTCTTAGTGTCAGAAGCTGCCACTGACATGCTGTAATTTTTTTTTATTTGCATGCTAAATAGCCTCAGGGGAAACACTGAATCAGCAGTCAGCAGCGCTGCATCAGCTTGCTTGCAGCTGTAATCTGCTTGACTGCAGAGCGCTGATCAGTCGGCTTGCTGGCAGATGTTAGCTTGCTTAAAGGGCATGGAGTCAGCTTGTTCTGCTGCGAGGCTTCTTTGACAGTGAGAGGCTTCTTGTAGTAGTCCAGCGAAGAGAAGATTGCACGTCACTGAAGGAGATTTAGACTGAATCCAATGGCGATATGAGCCGGTTATATAGACAGAAGCTCCACCCGCTCTGGCGGGCTGCAGCGCCCGTTTCGGAGGGCTGCACACAGATTGGTTCACGCAGAGCTGCTGCAGTGCAGTGCTTTACAGTCAAGTACTTTTGTCAATTAAATGCATCCTTGCTTAGTAAAAGTATTAATTTCTTAAAAAAAAACACTCAGAACACACACACACCAACAGACACACAATATTTATGATTTTCTACAGATAGATGAGAGTACTTTAACCAGTCAGAGGAGCCGACACAGCAAAGATCCTTATCCCATCTACACCGTGATTGATATGCAGAGCAGATTTGATCAACTAGAAGCAGGTAATGTCAGTGTGTTTGTGAGTTGAATGTGTTTTCACTGTGCCTGAGACTTACAGTGTTCTGCCATAGAGAAATTTGTTGAGATCACGCCACATGAGACTGGCTACTCCATCCCTGGGGCCTTTGTAGATACTTCCTGTTTCGGAAGTCATTTTGACCAAGGGGTTAAAATAAAAGACCAGCCTGAGATTGACATGCTGTTCCTGCAAGGTGAGCTGAAACAACACATAGGCCTACTTATTTATCTTTTATTTCACCTCCCATTCATTTGTCCATTTTGTGGTTTGCTGATTTTTTTCCACAGGTCTGTGTGGTAGTTTTCTTGCTGACCTAGAAAAAGTACTGGAGGAACTGTTACCTTTAATCAAAAGTAAGTCCATGTTCATATTCAAGTCCATGTTCATAAAGACAAGGCTAAAGCCTAGTCCCAAACTAAAATGCATGTTTGAGCTGTTTTAACTGAAAGCAACATGCACTGACATGTCTTAAAACATGTCAGTGGCATTGTTTTGACTCGAGATGCACACCACACATT
Organism: Megalobrama amblycephala; assembly: GCF_018812025.1. Lineage (NCBI taxonomy): Eukaryota > Metazoa > Chordata > Actinopteri > Cypriniformes > Xenocyprididae > Megalobrama > Megalobrama amblycephala. Next base: position 26,677,331 of record NC_063052.1, on the reverse strand, counting down.
TATAAAATCTACTTAAATGTCCTAGTTTAACTAAAGCTTACTCCTGGCTTAATCTCTAATCCTGTCTCTGATACCAGGCCATTGCAAAAAAACGGTTATATTGTGAAATATTATTCCAATTTTAAATAACTGTTAATGCATTGTAATATTTTAAAATGTTATTTATTCTTGTAATGTTGCAAAATGTAAAGATACAACCTTTCAACCATTTTATTTTAGTGCTAATGTTGCACGAGTTGGACGTGATCGGTGACCACTCATCTTCAGAAATAAAACAAACAAACATTCACTCTGTCAGTGATCCACATGTGGACGAGGCTGGCGAAGTGCTTTTGACACTTGTGGAACTGAATCTTCTGGTCTTAAGAAAGGAAGATCCTTCATCTCACATTCAAATCCTGAATAACTTACTGAGCGGTATCCATCACATTACTGATATATCTAAGCTAAGAATATAATCGAAAACATTTAGTTATGTTGAAAATGAGAAAACTTGTTATATTGCTGTGATGAAATCCAATTTAAAGGGTTAGTTCACCCAAAAATGAAAATTATGTCATTAATTACTCACCCTCACCTGTCTGTCTTCAGAACACAAATTAAGATATTTTTGATAAAATCCGATGGCTCAGTGAAGCCTCCATTGACAGCAAGTTAATTTACACATTCACTGTCCAGAAAGGTAAAAAAAAAAAAGACATATTTAAAACAGTCCATGTGACTACAGTGGTTCAACCTTAATTTTTTTTGAAGCGACGAGAATACTTTGTGTGCCAAAAAAACTAAATAACGACTTTATTCAACAATTTCTTCTCTTCCGTATCAGTCTCTGACGTGCGTTCATGAAAGCACCATGGTGAACTCCATTTTCTGGGTGAACTAATGCCGTGTTCCAGGCAACCCGTAACCCCAGTTTTTCCAACCTTCTATCCGTGAAAGTGCACTGGAACGGCAGTCAAACCCGTGACTTCCCACCCGTGAAGTCATACCCATACTAGATCGATGTACTCCCAGCTCCGCGTGACTTGCCTGGAACGCTACAAAGTTGTGAGTCGTGGTTTGAAGCCGTGACTTACGGGCTCAAAAACCTGCCTGGAATGCAGCATAACCCTTTAAATTACTGGCAATATCAGACTCAGATCTTCTACAGTACACAGCAAAATCCCCAGAGTTAAATCATCTCTGCTTAGAGTACATATGGTCCCTCTCTAAACAGTGTTAAAGTAACACTGAAGCATAATTAAAGTTAATGAGATACTTAAGCAATTAATAAGGCTGTGACTTAAGTCACTTGTAGTTCTTGTGTTTTTTCTTATGTCTTCAGTGATTCTGCTTGTTAACAGCAGGTGTTCATCACTAATGCGCAATCATTAATTAATTGGTTAATTATCTCATAAAATGTAACTGTGCTTCAGTGTTATTTTAACACTATTTAGAGAGGGACCATATGTACTCTGAGCAGAGTTGATTTAACTCTGGAGATTTTGCTGTGTAGTTTAAATGGCAGTGCATTAGTGAATAACAGGCTGCTTTAAAGGATATAGTGTAGAATTCCAGAAATAAAGACTGTAGATGATGTGTGCTAGAAATTCAGTGCATGATACAATTATTCTGTCTTTCAGGAAAGCTGGACAAAGAAAAAAATGAGAAATTAATCATCATGTCAAAAGAAATGAATAAGAAAGACATTAAGGAATACACACTTTATATATACAGCCTTCATTCATACTGGAATCTGACATGTGAGTTTTCCTGTATTTGTCTGTGCATAGTATGTGACTCAAAACCCACTTTACTATTCTGTAATTTGTTTCTGTAATTGATATTGTGATCATTGGACTAAGTAAAGCCAGCTTAATTACTTATTGTATATGCTGATAAAAAATTACCTATTTTTTAGCTTATGAAAATCCTTCTCTTAATTTAGGCAGCGAGATATGGACTGTGATTGTTAAATGCATTGAGTTAGTTACTCACTGGATGTGGGGCACAACATACAACTTTCTGTACAACATGGCAGGTGAGCTAAATAATTATTTAATCAATTAAAATAATACATACAAAAGTAAAATCTATTAAATATATATATATAACATTATATAATAACAAATTACATTATATATCAAACTAGTAGAGTGAAGTGCACATTGAATTTATTAAACCCTGACATTTGTAGCACTGACAGCACGTCTAAATGGCTGTAGACTTACTGTACTAGTACATTTACGGTCAGAGGTGAAGCTTCATCTCTTGGAGATGTCTAGCTGTTGTCTTACTACGTACAAATGTCTCGTATTGTAATTTAACTAAATGAAAGAGAATTTTAAATATTTTACCATCATCCACAGCGGAGGAGGTGTCTCCATCTATTCTTAAAGAGGAAAAGAGGCATTATGTTGATGCTGGGATTGACATCAACTCACCTTTTTTGCCAGTGCTGAGGAAAGAGAGACACATTGACATCATTCTGTCCCTTGATTTCAGTGAGACAGACCCATTCAAGGTAGAGTAATTTCATACTGTTCATTTTTCTTATTAACCTGCATACTAATAACTAATGGTATCCTCCTCCCACCACATGCACATTCTCTATTAAAAACACTGTTTTTAATTCACAGTCATTGATAAAAACCGTAGATATGTGCAAAGATCTACACATTGATTTCCCTGAAGTCCCAAATGACTTAGACGATGAGAGAGATGATCCAAAGGACTTTTATGTGTTTGAAGGCCCCAATGCACCGACTGTAATTCATATACCTCTTTTCAACAAGATGAATTGTGGCGATAAAGGTAACGTCCACCTACTGCTTTGCGATTTTTGAAATGTTCAAATTGTCATAATAATTATAATTGTTATTATTTATATATTTAATAATGTTTAAATGTATATTTATTTACGATTAAGGATTTTATCTTTATGTTAAAAACTGCAATTTGCAGAAAAGCCAAACATGAAAGCTCACAAATGTCCTAAAATATCTGTTTTAATAGAAGAAATTGGAAAGTGGAGGAAAACATATAAAACCTTCCAACTCCCCTACGACAGTAAAATGATCTATGACCTACTGGAGAAAGCTGGAATGAACATCAAAGATAACAAAGAGAAGCTTCTGACAGAGATCCAGAAAGTCATCAAACGGAAGACATCATAATTTCTTTCCATTTATTGATTCTCAGGTGTGGCTTGTCACATCACAATAGAAATTCACTGGCGTTAGTTCAAAGAAGAGGTGGTTAGAATGAGAGGGATTGTTTGTTTGTACTGTCTGAGAGAGTGATGGAGACACAAAATATATCAACATTTTGTGGAGCATACAAAGGGATATGGAATTGTATTTGTTTATAATTGGAATAATGGATATGAATATAGACCTGCTGATGCAAGTTCTTAATATATGTTAAATTCAATATTAAAGTTCCTTTAGAAGTTTAATGAACTGAAAGCTCACACAGACACACCAAAACTATTCTTTTACCAAGTTGTAACTCTTTCTATATTTACAGCTATTTCCCCCACATATCCTTCATTTCATCACCTGCATCTTTCATTTTATCACAGACAGAAACAAGAAAGTTTTATCTATTTTTTAATTTTTTTTTTTGCTGTTGTTTTTTTATTATTTTGAGTTGTTTCTCATTTACGCCATTAAATCATTTATAATGTTACACTTTGCACATAGGGAATGGGATTTTGGGTGGGAATAAGTAATGAGTACAGATTGGAGGACCAAATTTTAAACTGTGAGATTAACTGTGACTGTTTTATTATAATGACAGCCCTAGATTTTAATGATGATATTTTAATAACTTGCTGAAATCCTAGTTGTTTAATTTTGTACTTAATGATACTTTCTTTATATCACAGCATATAAAATGGGAATTTAGACATAGAAATAAACAGACTGGACTGTGCTCCTCTTCGGTGTCACATAATCCTTCAGAAATCATTCTCATATGCTGATTTGCTGATCAAGAAACATTTCTTATTATTATTAGTGTTAAAAACAGTTGTGCTGCTTAATATTTTTGTGGAATCCGTGCTACTTTTTTTGTTGTTGTTGTTGATTAATAGAATGTTTAATAAAAATCAGCATTTATTTGAAATAAAAACAACTTTTGTTACAATGTAAATGTCTTTACTGTAACATTGATCAATTTAATGCATCCTTAATAAATAAAAGTATTAAAACTATTCGTTTTTTAGTAATTAGTTATTTGTAATTCAAATTTATTAAAAACAACTATTTAAGTAAATTTCACATGATTTTATAAAAGTGTCTGTTTAAAATATAAACTTGTTTAAGTGAGCAGAAAAATCTAGACATATACCTTACTATTACCTGAGACTGATATTAAAATTGTTTTTGCAGGTTCTGTGATTTGGCTTTATTTATTAATATAATTTTATTTTTTCATCATATACCACACATATTAAAATTAAATGAAAGCATGCTTTTGGTGCATAAGATTGGTGCACAAACAATAGCTCAGGGAGGTCAAAAAAATACATGAAAAGAAGTGTTATGATACTACAACATCAGCAATCACAGACATTCACATTAAGACTGAATTACATTTCTCAGAGTACTGTTGAGTTTGCCAAATAACAGTATGTAATTTGCTCTGGAAGTTTTATAGAGGTTGTCTAAGAAAAACACAGACATGGCAGAATAGAATGATATTCTGCACTTGACCTATGACATTCTATGGCATGAAATTCATCTAAATGTAAATGATCTCATGGATGTGGCTGTTGTGGTTTGTGAACATATGGGCACCAACTGCTGCAGTAAATGTGGTGTATTCAAATGATTTTGACATAATCCTTTTATGTTTACCCATTTTAAATGCCCATTGCCCGCCGTGCACAGTTGCCCCGAAGCCACCGTGTTGGCGAGCAACTGGGCTTGGGCCCGCCATCGCTGCTTGCAGCTATATTTTTCAGTTATTCCTGCTCTGCTTGGTTTAACCCCTCACAGGTGATACAGTGGAATGCTAAGCGGCTAAACCACATCTTATATTTCCTTGTTCCCACATTGCTATCAGATAGTTTCATTTTGGCTTGCAGACTTCAACCTCTGTCAGAAAAGGTAAGGGCTTTAAAAACGAAAAATCACTTTTTGCTTGGTTTCTAAATATCTTTTCACTAAAATGTTGCATTTGGATAAATGTATGCCTTGAGACTGAAAAAAAAAAAAAGTAATTTAGTAATGCTTGCAAACAGTGACGGTACAGTTCAGAACAAATCAAAACTAAATCAGTTGCTTCTGAATATTCACTACATCTTAAAATGTCCATTTTACAGATGTCTGAGGAAAATCAAAGCAAAAGGTAATACTGCATTCATTTTATTTTTGCTTCTTTTCCATCATGCAGTGTCACAAGACAATCATAATTCAAATTTAAGTTTCAGTTTATACTAGTACTTCATGGAGTTGTTTTGAAACCCTGTGTGAACAGTCCTTTCTGTCCCTGTCCTTTTTATACAGCGATAGTAAAGTGAGAATTGGTCATTCACTAAATGAGGCTGAGATGAATCATGTGACCAGCAGGAGAGAATCAGCTCTGGAGTGTCTTAAAAAACACGGCATACAGTGTAGCCTGGTAATTAAATCATTCTGCAGTTTCTAATCCAAATAAACCTAATTTTATTATTAATAAATCCTCTTGTTCATTTAAAAAAATATTTCATAGCTGCATTTGAGTTTAAATGATGCCCTTACTGGTTAATTTCATCCTGTAAATGAACCTGAATTAATTACATAATGTGAAAACCCTGACGATCATGAAAATACATGACAAATACAGAGAACCATTCTGTTTTAGGGAAATGTCTTTCTTGGAAAGGTTTTTGCAGGTCACCTAACAAAGGCAAGCTTTCACTTGACTGAACTGGAGTCCTTAGAGAAGAGCAGGCATTTTTATATAGTTGCTTAATATAATGTGTTTACTGCATGCTTTACAGGACAAGCTGCCCAACATTGCTCTGCTGGCTTCAGGAGGAGCTGAAAGAGCAATGATGGGTTTGCTGGGATCACTGGTCGCACTGTTTCAAGATGATCTGTTGGACTGCATGCTGTATCTTGTTGGGCTCTCTGGATCTACCTGGTAAAGAAGCAAATACATGCACTCAAATTTAGCTCATCAGATCCAGCTGAATATAAACAAATGGTAAATCTTTTTTTCTTCATAAGGTGCATGGCATCATTATACAAAGAACCAAACTGGTCCAACAAGCTGGAAACAATGAAGGATGACTTTGCACAGAGACCTGAGGGTGGTCACATCAGATTTGAGGACAAAATTTCGAAACTCAAAAAATATTACAGACAAAAAGACACTTTCAGTCTGACAGACATCTGGGCAGTGCTAGTTGTAAGCGAGATTGTGAACGAGGTGAGAGAAACACTATAAAATAACAAGCAATCTTGCTTAATTTAAGCATTAAAGGATTAGTCCACTTTTAAATACACTTTTCCTGATAAATTTACTCACCCCCATGTCATCCAAGATGTTCATGTCTTTCTTTCGTCAGTCGAAAAGAAATGAAGGTTTTTGAGGAAAACATTCCAGGATTTTTCTCCTTACAGTGGATTTCAATGGCTACCAACAGATTGAAGGTCAAAATTACAGTTTCAGTGCAGCTTCAAAGGCTTTAAACGATACCAGATGAGTAATAAGGGTCTTATCTAGCGAATCGATCGGTCATTTTCGAAAAAAATGCAACCGTTTATGCTTTATAAACAAAATATCGCCTTGAACGTACTTTCCGCATTCTTCATAACGCTTACGCTGAATGTTCTACGCCTTCCCTATTCTACTTACGGAACGAACGTGGCGCCAGTTTCGTTTTTTTCCGTAACTTGAACATTCCTGAACTTGATGCCTAATATATCCCACCCACTAACAGGTGCCGTGATGAAGAGAGAATGAGTGTTATTCAGTGCTCATAATGTTATGCCTGATCGTTGTATATTTAAAGCAATAATTTTCACATCAGAATTTGATATCGTTCTGCTTTTTAAAGAGTGGAAACTGTGAGATTAACTGTGTTTCGATTTTATTATATTGACAGCTCTATTTTTTACGTAAATATGTATACCAGATGATATTTTAAGAACTTTATATACCAATTGTTTAATTTTGTACTTAATACTTTCTTAATACATGATCACACTATATAAAATGGGAATTTGACATTAAGTTTTTTCTACAGATAGATGAGAGTACTTTTACCAGTCAGAGGAGCCGACACAGCAAAGATCCTTATCCCATCTACACCGTGATTGATATGCAGAGCAGATTTGATAAACTAGAAGCAGGTAATGTCAGTGTGTTTGTGAGTTGAACGTGTTTTCACTGTGCCTGAGACTTACAGTGTTCTGCCATAGAGAAATTTGTTGAGATCACGCCACATGAGACTGGTTACTCCATCACTGGGGCCTTTGTAGATACTTCCTGTTTCGGAAGTCATTTTGACCAAGGGGTAAAAACACAAGACCAGCCCGAGATGGACATGCTGTTCCTGCAAGGTGAGCTGAAACAACACTCTTATTTATCTTTTAGTTCACCTCCCATTCAAATGTCTATTTAGTTGCTTGCTGATTTTTTCCTGCAGGTCTGTGTGGAAGTGGTTTGGCTGACCTAGAAAAAATACTGGAGGAACTGTTACCTTTAATCAAAAGTAAGTCCACTTTGTTCATATTATTTCATTAAAAATACAGTAAAAAGTAATATTGTAAAATATTATGACAATTTAAAATTGTTGTGATGTTGCAAAAAAATACAACCTTTGTGTGTTTGTGTTTTTTTTTTTTTTTTTTTTAGAGCTAATGTTGCATGAGTTGGACGTGATCGGTGACCACTCATCTTCAGAAATAAAACAAACAGACGTTCACTCCCTCAGTGATCCACATGTGGACGAGGCTGGCGAAGTGCTTTTGACACTTGTGGAACTGAATCTTCTGGTCTTAAGAAAGGAAGATCCTTCATCTCACATTCAAATCCTGAATAACTTACTGAGCGGTATCCATCACATTACTGATATATCTAAGCTAAGAATATAATCGAAAATATTTAGTTATGTTGAAAGTGAGAAAACTTGTTATATTGCTGTGATGAAATCCAATAAATCAAACTCAGATCTACTACAGTGGTTTCGGTGACAGTGCATTATTGAATAACAGATTATATAGTGTAGAATATAATGTAGAATTCCAGAACTGAAGACTGTAGATGACGTGTGCTAGAAATTCAGTGCGTGATATAATTATGCTATGTATTTCAGAAAAGCTGGACAAAGAACAAAAAGAGAAATTAATCATCATGTCAAAAGAAGTGAATAAGAAGAACATTAAGGAATACACGCTATATATATGCAGCCTTCATTCATGCTGGAATCTGACATGTGAGTTTTCCTTTATTTGTCTGTGCATAGTATGTGACTCAAACCCCACTTTGCTTGTAATCTATTCTGTAATTAGGGCCCGAGCACCGATGGTGTGAGGACCCTATTGGAATTGCTCAGCCAATTATTCTTCTTCTCCAAAATGAATCACATTTTTGAGGGCCTAAATGTTCTCAAAATCTCATGAAACTTTGCACACGCGTCAGAAGTGGTGAAAATTTACATCTGATATGGGTTTCAGAATTAGGTGTGGCAAAATGGCTCGATAGCGCCACCTACAAAAATTCAATTAAGCGCCCTTCGTGCTACGTTTCACGTACAGTTATGAAATTCGGTAGACAGATGTAACAGCCCAATACCTACAAAAAAGCCCCTGGGTGCAAAGTTTTTAAACCCAACAGGAAGTGAGATATTTTGAATTTTCTCTACAATATTTTGGCAGTTTTTGCCATTTTCACATGTTGTACTTTAACGAACTCCTCCTAGAGCTTTAATCAGATCAACATCATATTTGGTCAGTCTAATCTAAAGGCCTTTGAGACGCTAAATTGCGAAGATCTAGAGTTTTCGCTGAAAGGCGTGTCCGTAGCGGCCTGGCAAAGTTCAATAATTCGGCCTAAAGACATCTATATGACAATATTCAGTTAGCCATAGCTCCACCTGCTGGCAACAGGAAATGGCATGCTTTACACTGTAATTCATTACCAGATTCACGTTTCATTATGCCACGAAGTACCAAACATGCTAGAAACACGTTAAATTATGCAACACTTGGCTGAGTGCTAATGTTTGCAAATAACGCCACGAAAGAAACAGGAAGTTGTTGTAACTCAGGCATACAATGTCCGATCTGTTTCAAACTTCACATGTTCGATGATAGTTCTTGCCTGAAGACATCAACATGGCAATATTCAGTGACGGTCAAAGCGCCACCTGTTGGCCACAGGAAGTGTGGCATTTCGAAATGACTTTGGCATAATTCTCCTGTATTCACTCGCTTACATGCATGTCGCCCACTGCTCACTGTTTTCCTAAGGCCAATGGGTGCCAGTGAGTCCGGGTGCGAGGGCCCTTTCATCGCTGCTTGCAGCTTTAATTTGTTTCTGTAATTGATATTCTAATCAGTGGAGTAAGTAAAGCCAGCTTAGTTATTTTATATGCTGATTAAAAAATGGCCTATGTCGTTCTGAAGCTAAAATAAATCCTTCTCTTAATTTAGGCTGCGAGATATGGACTGTGATTGTTAAATGCATTGAGTTAGTTACTCACTGGATCTGGGGCACAACATACAACTTTCTGTGCAACATGACAGGTGAGCTAAATATATATATATATATATATATATATATATATATATATATATATATATTTTTTTTTTTTTTTTTTTTTTTTACATTATATCGAATGTAATGTATATAACATTGTATAATAACAAATTACATTATATATCAAACTAGTAGAGTGAAGTGCACATTGAATTTATTAAACCCTGACATTTGTAGCACTGACAGCACATCTAAATAGCTGTAGACTTACTGTACTAGTACATTTATGGTCAGAGGTGAAGCTTCATCTCTTGGAGATGTCTAGCTGTTGTCTTACTATGTACAAAATGTCTCGTATTGAAATTTAATTAAATGAAAGATAATTTTAAATATTTTATCATCATCCCCAGCGGAGGAGGTGTCTCCATCTATTCTTAAAGAGGAAAAGAGGCATTATGTTGATGCTGGGATTGACAACAACTCACCTTTTTTACCGCTGCTGAGGAAAGAGAGACACATTGACGTCATTCTGTCCCTTGATTTCAGTGAGACAGACCCATTCAAGGTAGAGTAATTTCATACTCTTAATTTTTCTTATTAACCTGCATACTAATAACTAATGGTATCCTCCTCCCACCACATGCACATTCTCTATTAAAAACACTGTTTTTAATTCACAGTCATTGATAAAAACCGTAGATATGTGCAAAGATCTACACATTGATTTCCCTGAAGTCCCAAATGACTTAGACGATGAGAGAGATGATCCAAAGGACTTTTATGTGTTTGAAGGCCCCAATGCACCGACTGTAATTCATATTCCTCTTTTCAACAAGACGAATTGTGGCGATAAAGGTAACATCCAACTACTGCTTTGTGACCATTGAAATGTTCAAATTGTCATATTAATCATAATTATTATTTATATTTTTAATAATGTATAAATGTATATTTATTTACGATTAAGGATTTTATCCTGAAACTGCAATGCTAGCATATGCAGAAAAGCCAACCATAAAAGTGCACTAATGTCCTAAAATGTCTGTTTTAGAAGAAATTGGAAAGTGGAGGAAAACATATAAAACCTTCCAACCCCCCTACGACAGTAAAATGATCTATGACCTACTGGAGAAAGCTGAAATTAACATCAAAAATAACAAAGAGAAGCTTCTGACAGAGATTCAGAAAGTCATCAAACGGAAGACATCATAATTTCTTTCCATTTATTGATTCTCAGGTGTGGCTTGACACATCACAATAGAAATTCACTGGCTTTTCTATATAGTTCTTGTCCCTTAGATGGCAGCAAAGAAGAGGCGGTTAGAAAGGGTGAGAGGGTTTGTTTGCATATATTAAAAAACATTTTGTAAAACATACAAGTGAAATGGAATTGTATTTGTTTTTAAGGTGATTAGGCTATAGATGCAAATTCTTAGCCTCTTACCTCTGAAATCTGTTACTGACTTCTTACGTTCAAGTTCCTTTAATAAAAGAGTCTCTCCCTCACCCTTTGGCATGAAACACGATGCAAAAGTTTAGACTTTAGACTGTTAACTGACAGCAGACAGCACACACCCACACCCACAAACACACACACACACACACACACACACACACACACCTAAAATATTCTGTTAATTTGTAACTTTTTTTATTGGGAAAAAGCAAGAAGTAAAATTCTTAAGAAACAGATCTTTTTTTATTTTACTAATATCATTGTCATAGTAAAATAGCCAGCGACATGTTGTTTACAACAGTATAAACAGTATTATTGGATCCACTGAGCAATTTTTCCCCCTCCAAAATCCATACTCCAAAGGAATGATGAAGATACAACTATCAAAGCAGTTTGCAGTTCAGCATCCAATTTGTAAAAGAGAGTCAATAATTCATATGAAATACTTTTAAATGCAGGCCAGAAGATGCAAAGTTTAGATTCTGGAAGGAATATATAAATCATCATTTTAAAGCTTTTAAATGATTTGAATTTGAGGGCAAAGATCCCTGTAATAAAAAAAGAGACAGATATTAGGATGTATTCAAACTCTGAGCTCAAGATTAATTCACATAATTTGGTGACCATGAATCAATCCATATCTGTAATCAGAAGGAAGAATTTCCTAAAAAACTCACTTTAAGGTAGGAACCTTCTTAAGGTCTTCTGCAGAAATCTTCACATAGGCACAAACTTGACTGGACTCCTGGAGCTGCTTTGTAAGGCCATTCAATTCTTCACTCCATTTTGTCTTTTCACTAGCAAAATTACCTGAAAAAGAGCAAAAGAAAGAATTATCAACATCTCTTTATGGGAATTTTTAAGGTGAACTCTTTGCCCAGACAACTTTAGGCTGCAGAGGTTTAAAACTAGGTACGAGGCTACTGGGAGACCACAAGGGGGTGCTAGAGGGACAGTAAAAATAAAAGAATTTACAGAAATAAGTTTTTTTTTTTTTCAACTGCTTACACACAAAATCCTTAGTTGTCACACAATTTCTGAAACCTGAAACTGAAACACCAAATCTGCACAACCATACACTAATCGGCCTTCGACTCAAGTTTTCAATTTCATAAAACACTTTTTGCAAAACACAACACACAATTCTCTATGTAACAAACAAAAATCAGACAGGAAGTATCTTGATTTCTTTTTTCAAACACAACCATTGTTTCTGTCCAACTACACATGGTTGATGTATTTATTTTCTTTCGTACAGCAGAATACTGTATTCACAAATGCTTACAGTAAAAAAAAAGAAAAGAAAAAAGTTTGGTTTCAGTCTTTCGTGTTTACTATGAATTTTTCAACATTTCTCTGCCAATTACTTTCAGTCTTGTAGAGAAATGTACATAGGAGCTCATGAAAGAAGAGCTTTAGGTTTTGAATAATGTGTGTATATGATATATCCAAAAAAAGAATATTATGGCAAATGTGTTTGCAACATAACACAAATGTTTGCTTTTTAGATGTGTTTGTGATATTTTGAATGTAGTGCTTCATTTTGCAAGAGATTTGTGTGTAATGTTTTTAAAAAAAGAGGCAAAGTTTTGAAAATGTGTGTAAGCAGATGAAAAAAATGGTAACACTTTACAATAAGGTTCATTAATTAAAGGTGCCATAGAACGTCTTTTTAAAAGATGTAATATAAGTCTAAGGTGTCCCCTGAATGTGTCTGTGAAGTTTCAGCTCAAAATACCCCATAGATTTTTTTTAATTAATTTTTTTAACTGCCTATTTTGAGGCATCATTAAATATGAGCCGATTTAGGCTGCGGCCCCTTTAAATGCTCGTGCTCCCGCCCACGGAGCTCTCGCTTGCCTTAAACAGTGCATAAACAAAGTTCACACAGTTAATATAACCCTCAAAATGGATCTTTACCAAGTGTTCGTCATGCAGCATGTCTAATCGCGTAAGTATTGTATTTATTTGGATGTTTACATTTGATTCTGAATGAGTTTGATAGTGCCCGTGGCTAAAGCTAACAGTTATTATTGCTCCATCTGCCATTTTTCGCTGTTGTCCTTGCTTGCTTACCTAGTCTGATGATTCAGCTGTGCACATCCAGATGTCCTGCCCTTGTCTAATGCTTGAACATGGGCTGGCATATGCAAATATTGGGGGCGTACATATTAATGATCCCAACTGTTACGTAACAGTCGGTGTTATGTGATTCGCCTGTTCGTCGGAGGTCTTTTAAACAAATGAGATTTATATAAGAAGGAGGAAACAACAGTGTTTGAGACTCACTGTATGTCATTTCCATGTACTGAACTCTTGTTATTTAACTATGCCATGATAAATTCAATTTTGAATTCTAGGGCAACATTAGTTAACTACATTAGTTAACATGAATTAATAATGAACTGCACTTCTACAGCATTTATTAATCTTTGTTAATGCTAATTTCAACATTTACTAATACATTATTAAAATCTTGTTAACATTAGTTAATGCTCTGTGAACTAACATGAACAAACAATGAACAGCTGTATTTTCATTAACTAACGTTAACAAAGATTAGTAAATACAGTAACAAATGTATTGCTGTATTGGTTAGTTCATGTTAGTTAATACATTAACTAATGTTTAACTAATGAATCTTATTTTTTTTTAAAACTAATATGATTATTATATCATTAATATAATAGAAAATACTTCATAATTATTTAATTTTAGAAAGATGTCCTAATAATGTTAGGCTGAATAATTTTCTCACACAGTATTTACAGTCTTTAAAATAAGTTTGGGGATCCTTTCATATTTAAACATACCATCAGTGTCACTCTTCTCTTTCTCCACAGCTGTAACATCATTATTCAACACCGCCTGAAACATAATACAGAGGAAGATGTTTAAAAATGAGGGCTAAGCTATAGCATTTGTTATCTAAAACATCACCTCAGCATGATGAATTTCTTTAGCGGTACCCAAAGTAAGATACTAAAACAAAACATCCAAACAAATGAATACATAAAACTGCTTGCAACTTATTACTGTTATAAATGTTATAACTTATGACAGTTCTTTCTTTAAAGATTTAGTTCACCCAAAAATGAAATTTCTGTGATTAACTCACCCTCATGTAGTTCTACACCCGTAAGACCTTTGTTCATCTTCAGAACACAAATTAAGATATTTTTGATGAAATCCAAGATATATCTGACAACCACCACCGTCAAGGTCCAGAAAGGTACTAAAGACATTGTTGAAAAAGTCGACGTGACTACAGTGGTTCAACCTTAATGTTATGAAGCTACAGGAATACTTTTTGTGCGCAAAAACAAAACAAAAATAACGACTTAATTCAACAATATCTTCTCTTCTGTGCCATTCTCGTGTTTACGTTCAGCACTTCCAGGTTCTACATCAGAATGGCGGCTCAGTATTGGCTGACGCTGATCACATGAGCAGCACGATGCATGAGTGTGATGCTGACGCAGGAGCCGGCCAATACCGAGCCGCTGTTCTGACGTAGAACCTGGAAGCGCTAACCATAAACAGCATACAAGAGTGTCTTATGGGCGACATGAGGGTGAGTAATTAATGACAGAAATTTAATTTTTTGGTGAACTAACCATTTAAGATATTTTTGATGAAATCCGAGAGGTTTTTATCTCCCATAGAAAGCAACAAAATTACCACATTCAATGTCCAGAGAAGTAGTAAAGACATTGTTAAAATTGTCAACTTGACTACAGAGGTTCAACCTTAATGTTATGAAGTGACGAAAATAAGAGAACAAAACAACAATAAGACTTTATTTAACAATTTGAGCTGTTGTCATACGCAGTTGACGTAGTGAAAGCTCAGTATCAGTATTGGCTGACGCTGTACATGTGAGCAGCATGACGTATGCATGCGATGCTGACACAGGAGCCGGCCAATAATGAGTCGGCGTTTGGACGTAAACACGAAAGCCTGCACTGCATTCACTATGTCAACTATGAATGACAACTGCTTTAATGGAGTAGTAAGCGATTTAAAGGTGTAGTAAGTGATTTCTGAGTAAGTGGCTTGGACGAGCACCACAGCCAATCAGCAGTAAGGGGCGTATACAATCATGGAAGCAGAGAAAGAGAATGATTTGAAGAAAGACTGTAAAAAAGAGAGATGGCTGAGAGACATTACAAAAGAGAAAAGGTCAGAGGCAAGTGCTTTAGGAACTGCATTAATATTAGAAAATCTTTCCAGTGCTGGAGTAACCTATGCTGGAAGGCCTGAAATGGACACTAAGGTTGCGTAGTTTCTGCTCATATGCAAGCAACATTGGTTTTGCTATGTTTCAGAGAACCAAGATATGCTGTTGTTGTAAAGTTAGATTTGGTAAACAGTTTTGAGTGTTATTGTTTGTCTGGAGCTGGTGTGCCACTGGCGACTATCAACTCTTGCTTGTATATAATCTTGCATACTGTATGTTCATTTTTGTTCTTCTTTGTCGTTTATTCATCATCATGCTTTATTTTACTTTGCTTCAGATATGATAAAGAGACATCCACTCTTGCATTGCGTGTTCAAGCAGTTTAGGGACATAAAGCAACAAAGGGAGGGGTGTTTTTATTTGGATTCCATTTAAACATCAACATGTTTCTCAGAAATCACTTACTGCACCTTTTTTTTTTTTTTTGGGTGAACTAACCCTTTAACAACTGATTAAAATGGCTGATAGGTACAACAATGCTGAATTAACTTGTATGGTTAATACCAGTTCAACAGGTGAGTTGTTAGTTGTTAAACCTGCTCTACAGCTGGGTGTCAGTGCCTTGCCATATATATATATATATATACACAGTATCATAATTCATTGCACATTTTCCTTATCAATATAACCTGGTGGATCTACATTACTCACCACTGAATCCTTGCATGCTTTAACCTCTTTGTCCTTTTCCTCCTTAGAAGAGGTTAATTTCCCAACCTCATCCTGAAGTTCCTTGACCTCCTTATCTGCGTTGTCCATCTCCTTCTGTGTGTGCTCAACTGCTAAATTGTAACTTTCTATACTGTGTTCTGTTTCTCTCACCTCTGCCTCTACGAACTCCATTTCGTTTGTTAGTTTGTTTAACAACTCCTTGTTAAAGTGCATATATGCCAGCAAGCCCATGATCACAGCTACTATTAAACACAGGATCAGGGGCGAGCATGACTTCCTATCCATGGCTATGTATGTGTAAATCCAATATATATATATATGTACAGTTTTATTAAATCCTTTATCTGTCTTCAGTTGAAGTACACAATGTGCATGTATATGATGAGTATAGCTGCTTGATCTCTAAAAGAAAATACCAACAGAGAAACAGGAAAAATAACAATTAATGTACAGTTAATGACACATTTAAAACAAATTAATTTACACTCATAACAACACATTTACAGTTTTTCTCAATCGATTTGACACATTTCTCCAAACTCGGTTCACTGTTCTCAAAACCGTTAATACAGTGATCTGAACACAAACAGATTGTATGTTTTCGTTCATTTCACACAAATTGCAAATCATATGAATCATTTTCGCTAAACACTATGCACAAAGTTCTCAAATGTTTTCACAATAGTTCATACATCCAACCAAAACTTTAATAAATCAGAAAAAAAACGATCACAGCTTTTTTTAGTTGCTTTACACAATTCACAAACATTTATGTACCATTTGTCCAAACGCAATAAACAAAGCTCTGGAATTTGTCATATTATCAAATGCATTTGGTATGTTTTCAGTTGGCCTGTTTACACATTTATCACATTTGCATAATGTAATAGGGAAAGTAGGTAAAGTATACATAGAGCAAGAAAAGTAAATAAGAATATGCAAGAGAATAAAGAGGTGTAAGTGTAATGGTGGTGTAGACGAAGGGGTGTAATGAAAGGAAAAGTGGAACAGATAGAGGGAGATCATAGTGCTATGAGAAGAGAGGAGGATATCAAAAAGGAGGAGATGAAAAGAGATGGGTGGGGGGCATTGGTGTAGTGGTGTTTTATAAGAACTGCAAAATAAAAATAAACTTTGGCATAATTTTATTTTTGAATATACATATAAGCAAATTTTATAAATATCAGTAGTTTTAAAGCAGTTGAGATAACTGAAAACTTTTGCATGGCAATTTGTACATTCAAATTAAATGACAGGGTGGCACAACTGCAGATATGGCTGTTTTACATGAATTGACAAGGTAAAAACATTAAAGGGTTAGTTCACCCAAAAATGAAAATTCTGTCATTTATTACTCACCCTCATGTCGTTCCTCACCCGTAAGACCTTCGTAAATCTTCGGAACACAAATTAAGACATTTTAGTTGAAATCCGATGGCTCAGTGAGGCCTACATAGTGAGCAATGACATGTCCTCTCTCAAGATCCATTAATGTACTAAAAACATATTTAAATCGGTTCATGTGAGTACAGTGGTTCTTCATCAAAGCGACGAGAAGATTTTTGGAGCGCCAAAAAAATAAAATAACGACTTATTTAATGATGGCCGATTTCAAAACACTGCTTCAGGAAGCATCGGAGCACAAATGAATCAGTGTATCGAATCATGATTCAGATAGCGTGTCAAACTGCCAACGGCTGAAATCACGTGACTTTGGCGCTCCGAACAGCAGATTCGACATGCTGATTCATCTGTGCTCCGATGCTTCATGAAGCAGTGTTTTGAAATCGGCCATCACTAAATAAGTCATTATTTTGTTTTTTTGGCGCTCCAAAAATATTCTCGTCGCTTTATAATATTAACATTGAACCACTGTACTCACATGAACCGATGTAAATATGTTTTTAGTACCTTTATGGATCTTGAGAGAGGAAGTGTCATTGCTTCCTATGGAGGCCTCACGGAGCCATCGGATTTCAACTAAAATATCTTAATTTGTGTTCCGAAGATGAACAAAGGTCTTACGGGTGTGGAACGGCAAGAGGGTAAGTAATAAATGACAGAATTTTCTTTTTTGGGTGAACTAACCCTTTAAGCCTGATAATGCAACATCCAGAGGACCCCAACAGATCATTGTGGCAGAGTGAAAAGGTTTGTAGATCTCTCTTAAATACTGAGAAAAAACTAATTAAACTTGCTAATTTCAAGTATGGGTAGGTTGGTACACTTTCCATGTCAAGTGGTACAATGATATAATATATATTTACAAATATTTGGTTGTACCACCTGACAAAAAAAGTAAAAAAATAAATTGATATGTTATGTAACAACTGAAACTTTTTAAACACATTGTTTATGACTCAAAAATATGCATTTCGTCAGTTTTGAAAAGAGTTTTGAAAAAGACTTTTTTTTTAAGCTTTATCTGTCAGTGACCCATATAACAAAACCTGTTGGAAAAACATTACAATAAACGCGTATTTCGTTAATGTATTTGTACATCCACAGCTGAAAATGTTCTAAAATCAATAGACAATATGCCTGTAGTTTTGATGTTAGTATTTACTTTTAATAAATGCATTAATAGAAAAAATGCAGTGCTTTGTTTTGCAGTAAAGTTGAACTGTTTGGTTATGGTAAGAGTGTGTTTAGATCACTGTGTTAACAGTTTTGAGAGCAGTTACATTACTTTGGAGAAATGTGTTGAGAAAAACTGTAAAAAACAATACATTTAAAGTCATAATGATACATTTAATAACAATTATTTGAATGATTATAAATAGTCTCAGTTATAGGTGAGGTGTGAACTAACTGCATGTAAATTTGTAGGTATATCACTTTCCATACCTTAGTGATTTTTTTTTACAACTCTGCTGAAAAAATTGCCTAGACCAGCAAAGAAGCTTAGGCTGGCAGCAGACATGCTAAACCTCTCCCAGACTTGCTAAACTTGCTAAAGTCTTTGCTGTGTAAATTGGTCTTTAAGTGTCACAAACCCTCTAAAACCAGAAAACAGAACGGAGCAGCAAACCACTTAAGGCTAGTTCAAGATGTTTTCCTGCCATCTGGAGCCATACATTCTATACAAAGGTGTGTGTACAAACTGAAATGCGAAACATTGAAATATAGTAACTTGTAGTTTAATATTTTTAATTATTTGACACACACACATATAAACATAGCAGAAGCTTATTATATATTTCAGCACTACATGTACAAGAATAAGAACGTGTTATTCTGATGTGTGCGATAATAAAACTCACCTTTGCCAAGAGCAGTATACGCAAACAGAAGAGTATCTTTGTTGCAATAAACAAGGGCTGGATAGGAGTGGCAGATATTAAAACTGGCACTCACTGCACACAATATCACCAATGAAGCATAAAACAAAACAAAAACAAAGAAAAAAAGCAAGAGTAAAATAAATATTTTACCTCTGTACGCCTATCTTTCTCTTACACTAAACCATAATCTTTCCTTTTCCCTCTCAGTCTTTCAGAGGTGACCAGTCTAACCAGTTAAGCAACAAATATTCATTTCTGGTTTTATATTTCTAGTGGTGACACGTGACCAGGGGCGTAGTTTGTGGGGGGGATGTAACCCCCCCAATATTCAAAGCCATCAGTTACAACCCCCCCAATACAATACAACCATACCCACGTTCAACCCCCCCAAAGTTGAAACCAAATCTACGCCCTTGCACGTGACCCATTTACAAAGTTGGTTTCTCACAGCCATCAACAAAGATATCTGATCGTAACATATCAGTTTACTGGGGTTTTGTGCCTTATTTGCAACCTGTGAAAACCACTAGTCCTTCCTCAAACAAACTGCAATGACACCTGAACCAACTAAGAAGAATATTTACATAGTGAAAACATTTGTTCTTCCATCTTGAGAGTGGCTTACACAGTAAGAGTAGTAGAGAAGAGACCAGTGGGTGGGGCTTGACGTCTAGTAGTTGTTAGCAAGCTCCAAACCTAATTTAGGTCAAAGAGGTGGAGCTGGACTAGGTCAAGCTCCACCCATTACATCCAGAGAGGGGGAGCTGGAGGTCATTTTGCTCCACAGCAGGGGTGGGGAACTTTGATCCTGGAGGGCCAGTTTCCTGCAGAGTTTCGCTCCACTCATCTGCCTGTTAACTTTAGTAATCCTGAAGACTTCAGGTGTGTTTAATTAGGGTTGGAGCTAAACTCTGCAGGACAATGGCCCTCCAGGATCAACGTTCCCCACCCCTGCTCTACAGTGAGCACCATGTACAGGAGCACAGGGGCTGCTATATAACGTCTTTTGCCACTTGATCCTCACTGTAATAACGTTGATAGCAGCTGAGCAGCACCCCCCCAGACAGCAACATAGTGTGGCCCAGATCCGGCCCACATCATTGATTACACACGGACCAGATGTGGGCCGGATCTGGGCCGACACTATGTTGCTGTCAAGGAACTTGAACCTACAATTCCTCTCAGATCTGCCATCTATATCATCTCGCTGCCTTCATGGTGCAGTGCTATAGCCTATGCCTTGAGATGACATTCAGATAATGTCTGAGGAGGTTTATAATCTGGCATGAGCGCTTTGAGGTAACCAGTGAAAGCAAATAATTGGAGGTAATGTCTCTTTGGTACTATGAAAATTCCCCTATTTGTATTTTTTTTTAACAGTTTTTTTCAACTGCTTTCACAGATTTTCAAAACTCTGCCTCTTTTTTTTTTCAAAACTTTACACACAAATCCAAGAATTGCACTCACAAAATGCAAAATGCTTCACATCTCTTGCAAAATGAAGCACTGCATTTAAAATATCACAAACATACTGTATCTCAATAGGCAAACATTTGTCTACGCAAACACCTTTGCCATAATATTCTATTTTTGGATATATCACATACACACAGTTATTCAAAACCTAAAGCTCTTCTTTCATGAGCTCCTATGAACATTTCTGTACAAGATTGAAAGTAATTGGCAGAGAGATTGCCAAAAATTCACTGTAAACACGAAATATAATAGAAATTTTTTTTTTTTTACTATAAGCATTTGTGGTTGTGAATACAGTATTACACAGTACAAAAGAAAAGAAATACATCAACCATGTGTAGTTGGACAGAAACAATGGTTGTGTTTGAAAAAAGGAAATCAAGATACTTCCTGTTCGATTTTTGTGTGTTACATAGAGAATTGTGTGTTGTGTTTGGCAAAAAGTGTTTTATAAAATTGAAAACTGAATCGAAGGCCGATTAGTGTATGGTTAGTGTCAGGTTTCAGAAATTGTGTGACAAGTAAATTTTGTGTGTATGCAGTAGGAAAAAAAAACTGTAATTCAGTGCCACAAGAACAAGATATGGTATTTTCATAATAAAATAAATATTATGTTTTTATTTTTAAGTTTTCTGTTAATATAAGTTTTAAAATCCTTTCAAAAATGCCTTGAGAAACTACAACGAGGATGTTTTTAGCGACAACAACACTGACTTCACCAGTGGCGTGAGTTGTGGGCGTGGCTATCTGTTTGTTCGATCTATGGCTTTTTGCAATTTCTTTTCAGTGGTGCAGAAATGACGTAGGCTAAGTTAGTTCGATTGAAAGGAAAAAAGTTAATTTGGAAAGAAACTGTTAAGTTGTGTCCACAGAGAAAATTATATTCAATATTATTGACCCTGAAGGGTTTTTTGCAGCCTGACACAGTGTTATTAACCTTGATTCCTATGTTCGTCAATGTTTCCATTGTTGAGGGACATTAACATTATGTCCCACAGTACTGATAGCCTACATGAATGCTTTGGAGCTGCAATTCAATCCAAAAACTTACATTTTATCTGTTGTAATAATATGATACACATCACATTCTTTATCCCTACTGCTTGTGGCCTTCACCCGTTCTTCTTTCTTAGCAGGTATGTGCATACCAGGTAAACTTTTCTTTTTTTTTTTTTTTACTGACTTAATCACCTGCAGTCAAAACACCTTTACTGAAGGGTGTGCGTGATAGTCTGGATTCTATTTACAGAACATTCTGCACTGCATTCCAGCAGATAACCTAGTGTGATCAGTCTATGAGAATGAAATTTCCTGCAAAGGAAAATAAAGATATATACAGATATTATAAAGAGAAATACAGATATTATTTTCTGTATTTATTTTTCAATGTATTTCTATACTTTTTAACTTTTATTTATTTATTCCCACATGTATTTATTTACAGATTTATATGTACATTTATAAGTTATTTTCACTGATATGTTTAATTATTTTGTAGCGACCAAAGTTTTCAAAAAATATTTAAGAATTTTTTTAATATTTAAGAAATATTTATGTCTTTATTTGGTGAAATCAAGTGTTCTTGATTTATAGCACATTGGCATTAAACCAAACTGTGCAGCACAGAAATTAAATGATGATTATCATAATCCATAGATTAAAAATACCAGTGTTTAATCTCTCATCTGGTTGCAAATTAGCCTGAAAGTTACGAGCACAATATTGCACCACTAGAGGGCACATGAATCCCACCACCTAGCTTATGGGACACTATCGTGTCAGTTGTGAGTGCATATTCAATATCAGTTTGTTTAACACAGCCTCTTTTTTCTGCACTTTAGTTTCCAAAAGAAACCATATTTAGTTTTTCTCAATTGTTCTGCAATAAAATGGGAGGTAAAAATTGAAATGAGAATAGGTTATATACAACTCAAATTCCAGAAATGTTGGGATGTTTTTTTTAAAAATTTGAATAAAATGAAAACAAAGACTTTCGAATCACATGAAACAATATTTTATTCACAATAGAACATAGATAACATAACAAATGTTTAAACTGAGAAAACTTACAATTTTCCGCACAAAATGAGCTCATTTCAAATTTGATGTCTTCTACAGGTCTCAAAATAGTTGGGACAGGAGCATGTTTACCATGGTGTAGCATCTCCTCTTCTTTTCAAAACAGTTTGGCATCGAGGTTATGAGTTTCTGTAGTTTTGGTTTTGGAATTTGGTCCCATTCTTGCCTGATGAAGAGTTTGTGGTCGTGAAAGATCTGGACTGCAGGCAGTCCAATTCAGCTCCCAGACCCCAACACCTGTAATCTCTTAATGCCTGTCATAGATCAACTAGGGAAACCATCTAGAGTTCTTCAGTGAATGACTGGAGGCCGTTAAATGCCAGTTTTCCCTTTTTATTTAGGGGTATTCCCAAGCCAGTAAGGTGCAGAGAACAAAAAAAAAAAAAAAAAAAAAAATCCAAAATAAACCAAAAACAACAGAAAAAAAAACTTTGATCAGGTATAACAATACTTCAGTCAGAGCTACTGCCCTCACTGAACATCAGTCCTAGACTCTTTGACCACTTCATTATGTGGGAATTTATACACATGCTACAACCATTTCTCAGACATAATTTAACATGGAAAGTATTAAAGATCACATAACCTCATTTCCTTCAATACACAAATATAAATATGGCTGCCATCATGAATGCTGATCCAGATAATAATCAACAGTTTATGCTTAAATGTCCATTTTTTTTAGTGCTAAGGTGGCCAGTCTGAAACACAACAGTCTAGTTGCAGGTGTATGTGTGCGTGTATGATCCATCTTTCCACCTTGCTGACACATCAAGGTAAATAAAGAGTTTTTAAAAACCCAAGTTCGTGTTCATGTCTTTATACAAAGGGGTTAAGCAAGGGGAACACAGGGAACAGAGGGCAGCTCTATGACAATGCCATATGACAACCTGAAATGTTGGCTCATGCGTTTCGAAAGTCTTTTAGTTTTCATGTGCCCTCTAGTTCAGCATATATATAGGCACAACTGTTTTCAACTTTGATAATAATAATAATAAATGTTTCTTGAGCAGCAAATTGACATATTAGAAAGATTTCTGAGGGATCATGTGACACTGAAGACTGCCAACACAGAAACGGTTATTTAAAGTTGTAAAAAATATTTCACAATATTACTGTTTTTTCGTGGCACGAGATCTCGCGAGACTAATATGTGACGAGATTTCTCGTCGAGGCGAAAAGTAGTCTCGTGATGTTGTTGCCATGACAGAGAGGCTGTTTCTCAATATGCGTTCTTCAGCGATCTTGCGTCCTTGCTCTACGTCATCATCAACCGTCGAAGTTCGTTCCAATACTCAAGAACGCAAGAACAGAGGACGCATGAAAGTACCCGGATGTGTTCTTGATATCGAGGATGCATCGAATGCAAACTTGAGGGAATCGAACCGTTAAAAATCCCAGAAGACGCTGCGGCGGTCTATGTACGGAAGCCTGTAATCTTTAAAGTTCTCGTGAGATTCCAGCTACAAGCTCGCAAATACGTGACGGCTCGTGAAAGTAAACCATCTGTTTTGCTTAATTTTAATAAAATGATAACCTGAATAAAGCCTGCAGTATTTTTATTGCCATATAAAAAATAATCTTAACATTGACAAAGCATAACAGCCAAATGATACTCATTTTCATAAATACACGCGGTGAAATAAAAAGATATACAATTATATGAAAACAATGTCTATATTAATATTAAAGATTTTTTTTTAACAGGTAATGACATTTGTTTGTGATGTTATGTTGTATTTATTGTGCATTAGTCACTTGTTGGGACGGTCAGTTGAGCAACAAGATCGCAGCACATCTCAATTCTCAAATGATGCGTTCTGTGTCCTCGCGTCCTTCCGAGATCGTTCTTTCAAGGTCGCCTGGCAAGACCGGACTCCACGAGAACGCAAGTCCGTTCTCTGCATTCTTGGAATTGAGAAACAGCCAGAGTTAGGATGATTAGGAAAGAATATGCCACAGCTACGTTTACATTACGCCTCCACTGTCGTTTTGCTTTGTATTTAAATAAAAAACATTTAATTCAGTTGGATAACGGTCGCCGCCGCACCATATTTACAGTTACGTGCGATCGCTAAAAGTGAAAGTAAACGCACGCGCGCGCATTCAAGCGCGATTTCAATACCGGCATTTTGAAAGCGGCTCCCTGATGAATGCAAATATCTCTCAATATGAAAGCTATTTTAGGCTGGGCAGTGTAGTTGTAACCATCTCTTAGCTCTGTATCAAAGAAAAACTTGGTCTTATTTGCACTTTGAATATTGAGAGAGTGTGATTATGGTTACTGTAATGTGTAACTATAAAAACGAATAACAGTTTCTCTTAAAGGTGCCCAAGAATGCTTTCTCACAAGATGTAATATAAGTCTAAGGTGTCTTCTGAATGTGTCTGTGAAGTTTAAGCTCAAAATACCCCATAGATTTTTTTAAATTAATTTTTTTAACTGCCTATTTTGGGGCATCATTAACTATACACTGATTTTTTCAGTCGCCGCCCCTTTAAATCGCGTGCCCCTTGCCTCACATTTTGATGTTCACATTTGATTCTCTATGAGTTTGAGGCTATGCTCTGTGGCTAAAGCTAACATTACACACTGTTGGAGAGATTTATAAAGAATGAAGTTGTGTTTATGAATTATACAGACTTCAAGTGTTTAAAAAATGAAAATAGCGACGCTCTCTTGTCTCCGTGAATACAGTAATAAACGATGGTAACTTTAACCTCATTTAACAGTACATTAGCAACATGCTAACGAAACATTTAGAAAGACAGTTTACAAATATCACTAAAAATATCATGTTATCATGGATCATGTCAGTTATTATTGTTCCATCTGCCATTTTTCGCTGTTGTTCTTGCTTGCTTACCTTGTCTGTGCACAGATCCAGACGTTAATACTGCCTTTCCTTGTCTAATGCTTGAACATGGGCTGGCATATATGCAAATATTGGGGGCGTACACCCCGACTGTTACGTAACAGTCGGTGTTATGTTGAGATCCGCGTGTTTTCCGGAAGTCTTTTAAACAAATGAGATTTACATAAGAAAGAGGAAGCAATGGGGTTTGAAACTCAATGTATGTCTTTTCCATGTACTGAACTCTTGTTATTCAACTATGCCAAGATAAATTCAATTTTTCATTCGAGGGCACCTTTAATCTTATTAAGCACAAACAATAAGGTTTCATTTGTTAACATTAGTTAATGCACTGTGAACTATCAAGAACTAACAATGAATGACTATTTTTATTAACTAACATAAACAAAGATTAATAAATACTGTAGCAAATATATTGATCATTGTTAGTTGATGTTGGTTAATACATTAATGTTAATAAATGAGACCTTATTGTAAAGTGTTAACATTTTTATTTATACTGTTTTCATTTCTATGATCAGTTTGTGGAAAGGAGTTCAGTTAGGAGGTCAAAGGTTGTAGAAGCTCATAAATCATGTAGTAAGGTCTGAAGAGACTGAAATCATACAGAAGTCAGTTGAGTTTGTGGCAAAACCTTTTACAGTACTTGAGTATTGTTGTCTTTTACTGCATATGATAATTCATACTAAGAAAGTAGAACTGAAATGACATTCATTACGAGATGATTAGTTAAAACTTTTCAAATACACCTGCAGAATATTTTTTCTAGTCATGTATTTCGCCATTGAGGATTTCTTAAAAATAGTGTGTAAAAATCTTGTCTCATCTCGTCTCGTCTCGTGAACTCAATCTCGAGTCTCGTCTCGTCTCGTGAGATACCCGTCTCGTCACACCCCTAGTAATTTTTTATTAAAAAAAATTAAAATATTATTTTCTTTCTATATTTCAACTGTTGAGGGTCCACTATATAGCCAAATATTGGAAACTTAAATAAAAAATAAAAAAAATAATTAGCATTAATTATTTGTTCACAGCTGGGAAATAATCAAATGGGATTTCACAAAACTTGATATAGAAGTTTCTCAGCAGCTGATAAGGGTGTTTCGATACCGTACATGTCAAAGAAACTCCCAACTTGGTATTTTCTTTCTTTGTTCAGCTGCCAGCACTGGGATACATCAAAATATTTTATGTTTTTCTCAATGCAGTTCGTCAAGCATGACAAGCATCACATTATTACTAGCAGAACTGGCTGGTTTGCGAGAAGCAATGGGAGTATTTCTCTCATACTTGAGCAATCCATTTGAATTAGATAAGGATGTGTCAAAGTCAATGTTTTGGAATAGGGCTGAAGATAAGCGTAATGTTTTCCGTAAACCACGATCTGTTTATGTATTTTTGCCCATGAATGGGGACAGAAAAAAGTCTCTTGTAGCTGATATGAAAAATGTATGTGCTGTGCACAGCTTCAATGTGCAAATTTTTAAGCTACGTTTCAGAAATTCAGCCACATATCCTTCCTAAAAAAACTCTTATCAAATTTAAACTACGGGAAACATTTTGAATCCTGGGGCCTGTACCATGAAGCCGGATTAGCTGGCTAGCCAGGTAAGTTTCAGATTAGTTTGCGCCAATCCTCTTCCTCCAAATTAAAGGTCACTATATATATATAAATTAACAATGAAGTAAACCGAATGTACAAAGTGAAAAATTAAAGTGATTATTACGTTTGCCATATTATCAGCATGCAATTGTGTCATTGAATTGATATCAGCATTGCTTGTAATATTAGTGAAATCTGTGAAGCATTCCCTTTATACATTTGTATGCACTAATATGGACCATATTATAATTTATGCTGCTTTGCACATGCACTGAAGCAATAGAAATTCCTGAGAAATGCGTGGCATGACATATATATCAGTATTTATTTCATTTTCATTTATTTCATTCACTGTTACTTTAGTGAACTTTGCTGAACTCTAGCCATTCCTATTTTGACTACCCACTGCTTTGACTTTGAATTAGTATCAAGTTTAATTAAACACAGATAACCTAGGCCCGCCTCTCGTTCCCCTTCCATCCCTTTAAATCTACTGCCTTGCAGTCTTCTATCAGACCTGAAGCAAACAGTGCAACTTTGCAAACTGAAAAGAAGGAAGGATATTTTTCACTGCAGATAATAACCAGTCATGATTTGGAAAAGCACACTTGTAACTACTTTGATTCTTCATCTAATTTCATTGGGAGGTATGTGCCTTATCTACAAAACTTTATGCTATATTTATTGTCTTTTTATTTTGGAGCAAAAAAGCCTTTAAGGCATCAGGGATGGGCAACTTTGGTCCTGGAGGGCCACTGTCCTGCATAGCTGAACTCCAACGCTGATAAAAACCATCTGCCAGTAACTTTCTGGTAATCCTGAAGACATCGATTAGCTTGTTCAGGTTTGTTTGATTAGGGTTGGAGCTAAACTCTGCAGGACAGTGGCCCTCCAGGACCGAAGGTGTGCATCCCTGTTCCAAATGAATAAATGTAAATGAAAATTGATGTATAATATATAATGTTGATGTTTCATTCTCTGACCTTCTTGTAGTAATATTTGAGATGGATCTTTCCAAAAGAAAAAGTTACTTTTCTGCATAACATGCATCTTGTCCTGCTTCCATTAAGGGGGACAGAACATTGACCCTGGCGTGCTGCTGAAATCAAACTTTCCTCCAGCCAGACCTTCAGATAACAACCTCAAGGCGATCTGTCTTTATGGCAATGGCCGTCCCAGATATCCTGCCACCCGTTTCCCTTCATCCAGTTACGCTTTCGCTCGCCGCGCTGGAAAGGCTGTAAACAGACTAGAGCAATGGTTCAGTCAGTGCTGCTATGGAGGTTTGGCTTATGGAAATAGACAGATCCTTTGCTGTGCGGAAAAAGCAGTGAGTACACAGAATGAGAAACACATGTCATTTTACTTCAGCAATGCTGAACAAAAAAAGAATTGTCTTTTTTCCTTGTTTTTGCAGTGGAAAACTACTTTGTCCCGTTTCTGTATTGAGGAGTACTCCACCATGACTTTGGTCCATGAGTGCTGCGAGAAGAAGGGAGAAGAAAGGTGGAAATGCTTTGAAAGTCGGGCTCCTAACCCCTTCTACCAACCCCTGTCTGGTTACAGGGCCCCCATAATACCGCCTGGTAGGATTTTCACCTGGGACCCCAACACCTGTTAAATCTCTTAATGCCATAATGACAATCTGAACAATTTTATTTGATTTAACAGCAACAAAACCTGTCAATTAATCAACTGTGAAGATACTTTTCAGGTAAATGAAACATGCTCAGTATTCTGTAATAGCTGAAATATAACTCTGTGCATCAGTTTATTTATCTTCACGCATATTATTGCAAACCATAGAAAAACATGCAAAATAAAATGTGCAGCAGCTTACTATCAATCAATGTATTCCCAAAGTGCCAAAATGTTTCAAATAAATCTGAAGCCTTTTCATTGTATAACCATGACTTTTCCTTTTAGAGAATAACTGTAGGTACTCTATCTATTTTTTCAAACCTGTACATGGACTTTAATAAGTGTATGAAGAATAAACAATGTGTCAATAATATATATCATCACTACCTTCTTTTTTTTTTTTTGTAAACATTCAATATATATATATAGGCACAACTGTTTTCATCATTGATAATAATAATAAATGTTTCTTGAGCAGCAAATCAGCATATTAGAAAATATTCTGAGGGATCATGTGACACTGAAGACTGGAGCCAACACAGAAATAAATTAAATAAACAGTTATTTAAAATTTAAAAAAAAAAAAAAATCTTACAGATCTAAAACTTTTGAATGGTATTATACACAACAGTACAAAATAGCTAAATGATTACACCCTTGTATATATGTAATTTTTAAAATATCATTCTTTCTATATTTCAACTGTTGAGGGTCCATTATATAGCCAAATATTGGAAACTTAAATAAAAAAGAAAAAACAATAATAATAATAATAAAACAGCTTATTCAGCATTTCTTTAGCATTAATTATGTGTTCACAGCTGGGAAATAATCAAATGGGATTTCACAAGCCAGATGATGTAGAAGTTTCTCAGCAGTTTCGATACCGTACATGTCAAAGAATTTCTCAGAACTCCTACTAAACTTGGTATTTTCTTTCTTTGTTCAGCTGCCAGCATTGGGATACATCAAGATATTTTATGTTTTTCTCAATGCAGCTCCTCAAGCATGACAAGCATCACATTATTACTAGCAGAACTGGCTGGTTTGCAAAAAGTAATGGGAGTATTTCTCTCATACCTGAGCAATCCATTTTAATTAGATAAGGATGTGTCAAAGTCAATGTTTTGGAAAAGGGTTGAAGATAAGCGTGATGTTTTCCATAAAACATAATCTATTTTTGTATGTTTGCCCATGAATATGGTCAGAAAAAAAACTTTTTTGTAGCTGATATGAAAAATGTATGTGCTGTGCACAGCTTCAATGTGCACATTTTTAAGCTACGTTTCAGAAATTCAGCCTCATATCCTCCCTAAAATCATTACCTGTTTCTCACACTTAAACTACGGGAAACATGTTGAATCCTGGCAAAATGTCAGATGAGGGTTTAAAACTCATAAACCAATGTGCAAAGTGATTTTTACTTTTGCCATATTATCAGCAAAATGCAATTGTATTTATAACATTGAATTGATATCAGCATTGCTAATAAATCTGTGAAGCATTTCCTTTTTAAATTTGTATGCACTAATATGCACCATATTATAATTTATGCTGCTTTGCACATGCACTGAAGCAATGGAAATTCCTGAGAAAATATGTGGCATGACATATATATATCAGTATTTATTTCATTCACTGTAACTTCAGTGAACTTTGCTGAACTCTAGCCATTCCTATTTTGACTACCCACCGCTTTGACTTTGAATTAGTATCAAGGGGGAGTTTAATTAAACACAGATAACCTAGGCCCTTATCTCCATACTTCAAACTCTGCTTGATGGTCCCACCAGCTTTGGCCCACCTCTCATTCCCCTTCCATCCCATTAAATCTACTGCCTTGCAGTCTTCTATCAGACCTGAAGAAAACAAAGGATATTTTTCACTGCAGATAATAACCGGTCATGATTTAGAAAAGCTACTTTGATTCTTCATCTAATTTCATTGGGAGGTATGTGCCTTATCTACAAAACTTTATGCTATTTATTGTCTTTTTATTTTGGAGCAAAAAAGCCATTAAGGCATCAGGGATGGGCAACTTTGGTCCTGGAGGGCCACTGTCCTGCATAGCTGAACTCCAACCCTGATAAAAACCATCTGCCAATAACTTTCTGGTAATCCTGAAGACATTGATTAGCTTGTTCAGGTTTGTTTGATTAGGGTTGGAGCTAAACTCTGCAGGACAGCGGACCTACAGGACCGAAGGTGTGCATCCCTGTTCTAAATGAATAAATGTAAATGAAAATTGATGTATAATAGATAATGTTGATGTTTCATTCTCTGACCTTCTTGTAGTAATACATTTGAGATGGATCTTTCCAAAAAAAAAGTTACTTTTCTGCATAATATGCATCTTGCCCTGCTTCCATTAAGGGGGACATAACATTGACGTGCTGCTGAAATCAAACTTTCCTCCAGCCAGACCTTCAGATAACAACCTCAACCTCATGTCTTTATGGCAATGGCCGTCCCAGATATCCTGGCCCCCGTTTCCCTTCATCCAGTTACGCTATATGCTCGCCACACTGGAAAGGCTGTAAACAGACTAGAGGCATGGTTGAGTCAGTGCTTCTATGGAGGTTTGGCTTATGGAAAGGCATGGACAGATCCTTTACTGTGCGCAACAAGCAGTGAGTACACAGAATGAGAAACAGCAATGCTGAACAAAAAAAAATTAATTAATAAATAATTGTCTTTTTTCCTTGTTTTTGCAGTGGAAAACTGCTTTGTCCTGTTTCTGTATTGAGGAGTACTTCACCATGACTTTGGTCCATGAGTGCTGCGAGAAGAAGGGAGAAGAAAGGTGGAACTGTTTTGAAAGTCGGGATCCTAACCCCTTCTACCAACCCCTGTCTGGTTATAGGGTCCCCATATTACTGCCTGGTAGAATTTTAACCAGGGACACCATCACATGTTAAATCACTTAATGCCATAATGACAACCTGAGTATTTTTATTTGATTTAACAGCAACAAAACCTGTCAACTAATTGCTCAACTGTGAAGAGTCCGAATATAATATACTTTTCAAGTACATTACATGCAGTGTTCTAAAAGAGCTGAAATATAACCCTGTGCATCAATTTATTTATCTTCATATGTAATATTGAATTCCATAGAAAAACATGCAAAATAAAATGTGCAGCAGCTTACTATCAATCAATGTATCTCCAAAGTGCCGAAACGTTTCAAATAAATCTGAAGCCTTTTCATTGTTTAGCCATGACTTGTCCTTTGAGAGAGTAACTGTTGCTACTCTCTTTCATCACATTTTTTTCATGATAAATGTACACTGCGTTCCAAATTATTATACAAGTGACATATCGGTAAGATTTCAGTACAATGAACATTCAGATTTCAGTTTTTCTAAGAAAATGTTTGTTTGTTTATTTATCCATGTCTTTTTAGATAACTGGTATCAATCTCAGACAAAATAATTTGCCAGATCTATGGAAACTCTACTTAGAGGTTGTTCCACATTATTAACCAAGTCACAGTTCTCATGTAATATGGGGAGGAAGAAAGATCTTTCTGAAGATGAAAAGCATGAAATGGTGCAATGTTGTGCAAAAGGCATGAAAACAACTAATATTGTGTGAAACTGAATGGAGATTATCGAATTATCATAAGATTTGTGAGTGATTTAGAGCACAGCAGAACTCGTTCAGATAAAGGCTTATTAATGAAAGTTCCTGTCAAAAAAATTAATTGTATTAAAAGGGCAGCTATAAAAAAGCCAGTATTGAGCAGCAAACAGGTATTTGAAGCTGCTCCTTTTCTCCTTTTCTGTAGTTGGTCCTCGACTCTGGAATGATTTGCCCATTTCAATTAGACAGGCTCCATCTCTATCTGTTTTTAAATCTCAGTTGAAAACATATTTGTTTGATAAGGCATATAATACAAGTTGAAGCACCCTTACATTGTCTTTTATCGTTATCTTTTAACGCTGAAGCACCAATTTTAGTCCATTTTAAGTTATGTTTTTACAATTCTCTGTGTATGTGTTTTATTGCTTAATAATTTTTTGTCTTTTTACTTATTGTGTTTTTCTGTGTTTTTAGCTATTGTAAAGCACATTGGACAACATAGATTGTATTTAATTGTGCTATATAAATAAATTGCCATTGCCATTGCCATTACCAGCAGCTTCAAATACCTGTTTGCTGCTCAACACTGGCTTTTTTTAATAGCTGCCCTTTTAATACAATTAATTTTTTTGACAGGAACTTTCATTAATAAGCCTTTATCTGACCGAGTTCTGCTGTGCTCTGAATCACTCACAAATCTTATGATAATTCTATAATCTCCATTCAGTTTCACACAATATTAGTTGTTTTCATGCCTTTTGCACAACATTGCACCATTTCATGCTTTTCATCTTCAGAAAGATCTTTCTTCCTCCCCATATTACATGAGAACTGTGACTTGCTTAATAATGTGGAACAACCTCTTAAGTAGAGTTTCCATAGATCTGGCAAATTATTTTGTCTGAGATTGATACCAGTTATCTAAAAAGACACTGATAAATAAACAAACAAACATTTTCTTAGAAAAACTAAAATCTGAATGTTTATTGTACTGAAATCTTACTGATAATTTGGAACGCAGTGTATTTGAGATAACATTTCATCTGCCATTCTGTTTAATTCCTACGGTTAAAATGTCCTGGTTGGGGATTTAGTGAAAAGATTTTATTTTTAAAGAATAAACTTATTTTTTGAATGAAATGGTAACCTTCAATAAGGTTATAATGTAGTTTCAGCATCTTGATAATTGATCTATAGCATGCTCCTGGCTCCGGCCCGCCAAGATTTCCATCCGGCCCCCAGAATAATACTGATAGGATAGCTGAAGAGGAAAAAAGTTTAGGGCTGGTCCGAATACCATTTTTGAGCTTCGAAGCTTCGGTAGTAATGAACGTATTTTTCTCTCTAATAAAGGCAGGAATCTGTGTCTGTATGTCCGTTTGCATTTTTATTATTTCGAGAACCGTTCATCCAATCGACTTCACAAGGCATGATTCGCATTTGGTGCAATATAGATGGACCGCGAGACGCGACACATTCAGAATTATAAACTTTTAGTAAATACAGTAAACAGCGCGAGCGGGAAGCGGCGCACCTCATGCGGGCAGGGCTTATGTCCGAGAACGGACACTGCACTAGTGATATAAAACGCACACACACAGGTCTGTTAAATTAAGCAATCTTTTAAGGTAGTCTAATATTTTTCTGACTAACAAATTGGCACAGTAAGGGTAGATTTAAATAAAGAAAAACTTAGGAAATTTAAATAAAGAAAAAACAATTAATATTTAAATAAAGAAAAAACAGAAATGAAATTTAAATAAAGAACACAGAAACTTGAACTGAACTGAGCTGAATAATTATACTATGGTCTTCTGTAGCGTTTTCCGCGTGGCTCGAGCTGCCTTTGTGTGCACATTATTGGGAGCCGACATCACACGCCACGCAGCTATCACGCAGCCAGTTGTCGCCGGCCTTATGAATGAGAATCTTTGAAGGTGTGCACTTTTTTCAAATCGACACCCACCGAACGAATGTTTCGGGTCCGTTCCATTTTATTTATTTTTAAATCTAACGAACTGAACTGAATTGGCGTTGAACTGAATAATGACACTATTGTCTTCTATTGGAGCTGCTTTGTAGCTACATTGAATTTGTTTCATAAGTGAACATTGCGTTATTGCAACACTGACACTGTTATTGAACTGAATTCAGTCCACTTTTACCTAGCTGCAGGTCAGCTAGCCTACAACAGAAACTAACCTAACCCTTACCCTAGCCTACACCCTGACAGACAGCTTTCGCGACCGATGATAAAGACATTTCTCCACGCCCCTACCTTTCGGCTCGCCCTTTACTCCAACCTGCAGATACCCACACTTTTTTAGATTGACATTATGAGTTGAGCGCCCCCTGTAGATAACAGATTTTTCCAAGAACGAGCCATTCTACTGGTGTGAGTTCAGTGGCCAGCCACCGCGCCCAGCAGGTCAGAGCTGCACAACAACGTCACTTCCGCTTGTTTTGGGAGGCTCGAGAGGAGCGAGTACGCTTCCGATTCAGCGGGTTATTTACTTCGGAATTCGGATGGACCCAGTAAAGTAATAATAACAACAATTTCGAGTACCTCAGAGATTCGCAAGAGGCATCGAGCCGTTCTGTGAACGTAAACAGAAGTTGAACTGTACTGTTTTTGATTTTTGAGTAAGAAACGAAGTGAATAAGTTGAGGTAAGCGCTCTTACCTGTTGTTATTGTGGGTCTTTAGCCGTTAAGCCATTGGTATGCAAACAAACAAACATTTATATACAGGGATTGTTTTTAAAATGCTAAAGTAAAAGCACGGCAAGCTGAAGTAGTGTGTAACTACCTCACTCTTTTAGTACATAGTAGGGCAGAATACTGCCACACTAAGTTAAGTAACTTTTTGTAACCGTACATAAGTTAGTTTCCTTCCGTTTTAGGTTATCTAACAGACTTTATGTGGACATGATGATCTTTCAGGGCTGTGCTGCATAAACCACAAGTGAAAACAAGCAGGACCATATGAAACTTCCGCCAGAAAATGGCTACGCCGGCTGTAGTTTCCACGGATGGAACGAGCTCCAGTAAGAAAGCATTTTATTTCCTCTAAGCTGTTTATGGCACATTTATGTAAAGTACATGAAGCTGTCTTACTGTGCTCTTGCTTCAAAGAATGATCTCACGTATAGTAAATCAGTCGTGTGGTTTCCTATAGTAAGAAATGTGTAGTTAGGTGCTTTATTGAGCACATGTGGAAACAATCACCACTGTATGCTATTGTTTTTTTTTTTTGTTTTTTTTTAGTTTCATTTTCTTTATTTACTAAAACCTAGATTTTGAAGTTTGTGTGCTGGCAGGGTTCATTATACATTATAATTTTTTTTTTTTTTGCCCAGTTTGGCATGATGATTTTATAGTGCATGACATTTGCAGATATCCAATAGCTCTTATAGTAGCATTAGGCAGCACAGATATAATATATGGTGTATATTGGTGTATGATTTCTATCAAAATGAGATATGAAAATGGACTGTTAAAGATTCTCAGTTTCAATATTCCTTTAGTGATAGTACAATTAGAAAGTTTTTGTTTTGTTTTGTTTGTTTCTTTAATCACTGTTGTCACTCTTCAGATGTCTTTATTTTGAAAGTTATTCCATCAGAAAGGTACATGCATGTGTGTGAAAGCACATATTTGCACATGATTTCTGTTTTGAATATGTTGTAGACAGTCTGTAGTAGGACCATGACTGCTTGGGTTGTGCTCGTCTTTATTTTTAATGTAGTGCCACCACACACTCAGCTGGTGTGATTGGGTTACAGTGTTTTCTTGGAAGAACAAAGGAATTGAAACCCAGGTGTCTTTGCATGCCTGCATGTTTACACTCATAGTTGTGGTTAACAACACATTTTAACTCTGGGTGAACCACTTTTTTGCATTAGCATTTTTTTTTTTTTTTTTTTTGCATTTTATTTGTAGTGTAGTTTTTCCACACAGAAGCAAGTTACCATAACTTCAATGCCAGGTTTGGCTGCAAAGTGCATTTGGAAGGATGCCAGTGCATAGGGAAAATGTGTCTCATGCTTCACATACTTGAAGTATGAGTTTTGCATTTTTGCTTGGCAAGAATCTTAATTATAATGTGCCTAGCTGCAAACCATAAATGCACCATAATTCCTAATGGCTTTTTTTTTTTCTTGGCTTTTTTCATAATTAATTTTTTCCCCCTATCATATAGGTATTCCTGGAAATCGAAAGATGGCTTCTTCTGGAGGTAATTATATGCTTCTTTTTCTGCTTTAATAGTTTCACATTCATGTTCCATTTTTTTGTGGTTGTTATTATGAATTGGCAAATTTATTTATGGCTCTACTAGGGTTGTCACAGTACCAAAATTCCAGTAGCCAGTACCAATACCAGTAAAATTTCACGGTTCTCTGTACCAATTTCGGTACCATAGTAAAAACTGTTGGAACTTATTTACTATTTTATGTAATAATGAGTTATTATTTATTGCTATTATAATTAAATACATTTAACCAGCATGTAGTCTTCAAATGTGTATAAGTAAACATTGTTTATAAAAAGATCAAGTGAAAAATTTGTAATAAAATGAAGGACAAAGAAACACATACACAAAATAAGGAATACAGTATCAGATTGTTTTGTCCCGTCTGTTGCTATGGTTATAGAACTGTCAATCATTGCAGTTTCAGATTAAATTGGGCATTTAAATACAGTTGTAAATCCAGAGAATTTTCAGTGTACCGAGCAGCATGAAAAACAAAAGTTTTATTCAAATTGTATATGGGTTATAAACAGGATGCGAGCAAAGAGCACTCCACTGAAGGTGTCAGTCACTTAGGCTACGTTCAGTGCCTGCTCACTGAGATCTACACTCCTGCGAAAACTCCCGCTATAATCACAAAAGCTGTCTACACTGCACAATGAATCTCTACATCATGTTTACACTTTGTTGGTAATAATAAAAAGATTCATAAGCGTGCAGAACTCTAAAGTGCATGGTGAATGAGAACTTTTGAGCAGTTTTAAGTGTATTCTGACTAACTTCTTATTGGCCATTGCGTTCATGTGATCAACAGATATGTCTGTGATTGGCTACAATGCTCAACGCTTCAAAAACATGTTGTAAATAGAAACATTTGATGCTCTCTACAGAGCAGTTACACAGATACACACAGAGCGTTTGAAAGCAGACATCTATCACAGGTACCGAATATACTCAGTACTAGCTGTACTGCAGAAATGCTGGTATTGTATCGTCACATTTTTTAAATTTCAATACCAACTTGGTACCAAAGAACCAGTACTTTTGACAACCCTACTCTATACTGTAACTGTTTTCCTAAAAAGTGTTAGCAGATGTTTCACTTTTGTTCATAATGTGAATTAGCCCCTCTGCCCTCTTCTTTTAATTCTATTTCTATTTATTTGTTTGTTGTAAATCTGCACAGCTCTTGAGGCAGCTGTTGATTCACTTCCATTAATGTGCATGCTATACTACTTATTTTACTGTCTTCTTATGATTAATCATGTTTTTTTATTACTCATTTATACGTTAAACTATTTGAAACTTGTATAAAATCACACATTTAAATGCATTTAAACCTTTTTAAAATATTAAGTATTTTGAAAATAATATTAAAAAATATTTTTCATGTCTAACAGCCATGTTCAGAAAAAAGTACAAAGTGATGTAAACGTCATTAGCATTTGCTGAAAAGGTTCCTTTGTCATAAATAAATTATTAATGCTTTAAATATAAATGAATGTATGGTTTAAAGTTGAAACCTGTGATTCAAAGTTGTTGTCTTGTTGTCTAATGTGTTCGAGCAATCATTATCTTTCAGGGTCTGAGCATCTCGAGTTCATCCCAGACAAACAAAAAGACCTTGGGTCACAGAGGAATTGACCCCACTGGAGAGACCACGTATAAAAAGGTTCGAGCTGTTGATTTCCAGTTTTGATATCCTGTAAATATTTAAAAATAGATGTTTGTTAGAGATAGGACCAGATCAGAATCAGCAGTTCAACTTCCAATCTCAGTTTTTATGAAGCACATTCCAGAATCTGTCAGATCTGCTTGCAACTCAAGGTTATTATTGTGTTATCTGTTGTTAGTGTGGCATCAGTAAAATGATAAAACCCAGTCAATTTTATGGGCATGTACATACAGATAAAACTAGCACTAGCACGCTCCTCCCTTTCAGTTTTATAAAATCATATGCATCATCTTGTATTTTTCTGTACTAAGGCCCATTCTAAATATAAAAGAATAGCAGAGTCCACATATAACTATAGTAATAATGGCACAGAGAAACAACATCATTGGAATCACTTTCAGAACAATTGTTTTTTCAGCTGATAAACGGTAAAAACTTTGCAGTTATCGGTCTTGATGTGAACGTGCCTTTACACATTAAGATGTTCTTATTCTGATCATTGTGTGCCCTTCGTTGGAAATCTTTAGACCACATCATCTGCTTTGAAAGGTGCCATTCAGCTGGGCATCACACACAGCGTGGGAAGCTTGAGCCAGAAGCCAGAAAGAGATGTGCTCATGCAGGACTTCGAAGTGGTAGAAAGCATCTTCTTTCCCAGGTGGGTCTGTATGCATAAGAGTAACCATGAGTTGAAGGAACATTTTGTTTTAGTATTCACACATTGTGTACTTAAATGTGCTTGGTATTTGTCTTCCTCCCAGTCAAGGCAGTAACTCAACTCCAGGTCATCACCATGGTGACTTCAAGTTTAAAACTTATGCTCCTATTGCATTCCGATACTTCAGAGAGATGTTTGGGATCCGACCTGATGACTACCTGGTAATCTTGTTTGTTCATTAAACAGGGTTCCCATGGTTTCCTGGAAATATATGGGAATTTTTTAAATTGTATTTTAGGCCTTTAATAGTCATGGGAATTTTTTATGAGAATCTTAACTCATAAAAATAAATATTCATCAAATGGAAATTAGTAGCCATTGTGAGGTGGATCTTTTTCAATTAATCAGAGGTTCACAAATGGTCTGAATGATTCATTATCACACCATTCTGAATCAAAATATTTAAAAAATCTTTATAACTGGAAAAGATCATCTTACATCTAAAAGAGTTGATTTGGTTTTGTCTTGTTCAGTCCAAGTTATTTTTTAAATTTGATTTATAGTGTTTTTTTTTATTACTTCTATTCTTGCTAGAGTACGACTTAATGCACAAAAGCGCAACACTCTAGTCATATGTTATGTGTTGTGTATGTGTGTGTTTTCTGCAGTATTCTCTTTGTAATGAACCCCTTATCGAGTTGTCTAACCCTGGAGCGAGCGGGTCTCTCTTCTACGTTTCTAGTGATGATGAGTTTATCATTAAGACGGTACAACACAAAGAGGCAGAATTCTTGCAAACACTCCTGCCAGGTTATTTCATGGTAAGTGAGGGTTTCTTTGTATTTATTTATTTAAAATGGTTTAATTCTAAAATGCTGGAAAGCTCCAGTTCATTTTTTAGGTATTTGAACATTATAAGCATAGTAGTTTCCTTCATATAATTCACCGTTTGTCTTCTAGAACCTGAACCAGAACATGCGTACGCTGCTTCCCAAGTTCTACGGCCTCTACTGCGTTCAGGCCGAGGGAAAGAACATCCGAATTGTAGTGATGAACAACCTGTTGCCACGCGCTGTACCCATGCACCTTAAATTCGACCTGAAGGGCTCCACACACAAGCGACGTGCTTCGCCGAAAGAAAAGGCCAAGAGTGTGCCCACGTTCAAAGACCTAGACTTTATGCAGGACATGCCTGAGGGCATACTACTGGAGAGTGACCACTACAACGCCCTCTGTAGGACCATTCAGAGAGACTGTCGGGTAAGAGTGTGTTGGAGACAGAAGTTAAATTTACGCTTTTTTTATTCAGAGCCACTTGCATTGCATTCAAGATTATTCATTCTTTCAGTACATGCATTCTCTTTGAATCAAACCCATGACCTTGGCGTTGCTAGTGTCATGGTTTACTGGTTGAGCTACTGGAATGATCATTGACACAAATAGCAAGCAAAGAGGAACGATTGTAAGCAAGGACTTTTGGCTACTAAAGCATGTCTACAAAAGACCAATTCATGCCAAGAGTGATAACTGTAAGACTTTATTTTACAGCGTCATTGTTACACGTTACATGTAGTTGCTGTAGTAATAACTAGAAATGATGCATAATTACATGCAATTAACCCTAAACCAAGCCCTCACCCTAACCCTAAACCTATAGTAAGTACATGTAGTTAATTATTATAGCTCAGTACTTAAATGTATAATTACACTGTAATACTGACACTTTAAAATAAAGTGTAACCGATATTACTATAATGCTAACAATATTAGCGTCCACAACAACACAAAATATCGTTCTGTTTATTCTAAGCACGCGCTCCAGTTTTGTCATCTGCCACTTTAAAGGGTTAGTTCACCAAGTATGAAAATCCTGTCATTAATTACTCACCCTCATGTCACTTCAAACCTGTAAGACAGGTTAGTACTGAAACCACTTTAATTAGGGTTGTAAATGATCTTCTTATCACGGCAGATTCCGGTGCATGCAGTATTTTGGTCTTATTAGACCTCAGTGCTGCTTTTGACACTATATGTCACTCTTTTCTGCTTGACAGGCTGGAAAATTGGTTGGGTCTTTCTGGAGCTGTTCTCAATTGGTTTCAGTCTTATTTAACGAATCGTGCCCAGTTCGTTGGCTTGGGTAACTACAAATATGATACCGTGCCTGTTCGACAGGGAGTTCCTCAGGGTTCAGTATTGGGTCCAATTTTATTTAACATTTATATGCTTCCGCTTGGGCAGATCATCAGGAAATATGATCACTGCTATGCGGATGATACGCAGATTTACATCACCACTAGTCCTGATGTCCATTGCTCATTAATAGCTTTGCGTGGTTGTTTAGCAGAGATCAGTGTCTGGATGCAGAATAACTTCCTGAAGCTGAATGGCCCCAAAACTGAATTGATGCAGATTGGTACAGTGGCGGCTACTCGTAAGGCAGAGCAGATCAGTTTTATTGTTGATTCCAGCACGATAATCCCCACTTCACAGGTGCGAAATCTTGGTGTCATTTTTGATCCACAATTAACATTTGAAGCACACATAAAACACATCTCTAAAACTGCATTTTTCCACTTGAGAAACATAGCTCGACTTAGACTTTTTCTCTCTTTTGCAGACACAGAAAGGCTTATACATGCCTTCATAACAACTAGGTTAGATTACTGTAATGCCTTGTTCTCTGGCCTTCCAGCTAAATCGTTGAGCAAGCTTCAGTATATACAAAATTCTGCCGCTCATGTGCTCGCTTGTACTTCTTCTCGTGAACACATTACACCGGTTCTTTCACAATTACACTGGCTTCCCATAAATGCGAGAATTGATTTTAAAATTCTTATTTTAACATACAAGGCACTTCATGGGACTGCACCTGAGTATCTTTGTGATCTCATCAGTCCTTATACTCCATCACGCTCTCTTCGCTCTGCTAACTCTCTTTCACTTCACCAGCCTTCATGTAAGCTAAAGACCATGGGGGGAAAGAGCCTTTTCATACAAAGCCCCTAAGCTATGGAATGTGCTTCCTCTGCCCGTCAGAAATGCACCAACGTTGGGTCATTTTAAAAAGTTGATTAAGACACATTTATTTAAGACTGTCTTTCTCTAATGAATGTTTGTATTGCTTTTGTTGTTTTTGCTTTATTTTATTACTGTAGCGCTTTGAGTTTAAGAAAAGCGCATTATAAATAAAATGTATTATTAGGCACCTATTGTGACTGTTGGCGTTCCGTACTCTTATTATTTAGGGGCCAAGCACCGAAGGTGCTTAGGCACCTATTGTAATCGTTAGATTTCTTATTTTTCTTTATTTTTCTTCTTCCGCTCTTGAAGTCTATGGCAGCCCATAGAACCGTATGGTAAAAAGTTGTGAAATTTGGCACACAGTTAGAGGACAGTCTGACCTTTGTCCATAGCAAATTTGGAGTCTCTAACTCATTCCCTCTAGCGCCACCAGCTGTCCAAAGTTGCACTTATGTTTATGTTAATAACTTTCGAACCGTAAGGGCTGGAAACAAAATTCATGAAAATTTAACCAGATCATCTTCAGACCATGCCGACAAAAAGTTATGGAAATATAGTCAATTCCTCAAAGCACTTTCGTAAAACACGCAAATGAATTGTATGTAGTGCTTGCAAAAATAGACATAAGGTTGTATCTCCACAATGCTTTATCGTATTCAGACCAAACTTTGTACATGTCATCACAAGCATGACCTGAGGCATCATGCAGTGTTTCGGCGCAGCGCCACCTACTGGTGCAGAAATATGAAAAATTGATATTTTTGCTTATAACTTCTGATGGGTTTGTCCAAAAATCATAAATTTGGTCTCGTTGGGTTCGGGGCATCATGCGAGTCGAATGATATCTGATATTCCCATATCGGACATTTTGGCCGTCG
The DNA here is from genome assembly GCF_018812025.1 of Megalobrama amblycephala. NCBI lineage: Eukaryota > Metazoa > Chordata > Actinopteri > Cypriniformes > Xenocyprididae > Megalobrama > Megalobrama amblycephala. The sequence continues at coordinate 26,634,258 of NC_063052.1, read as the reverse complement.
GCCATTTTGAATTTTGTGCTAAAATGCTGTATTTTACGAACACGTTAGCGTATCTTTATGAAACTTGGTATGGGTGATCAGCACAGTGCCCTGAAGGAGCCTGAGAAGTTTCGGACCAAAAGTTATAACAAAATTTACAAAATGCTAATAACTTTTGACTGTATTAACTGATTATAATGAAACTGGTCTCAGTGGATTCCTTGGGTCATGCCGAGAACACAGATATCAAAAGTTATGGATTTCAAGTCGATACGTCAAATCGTTTTCGTATACCAGAGCAACGAATTTGAGGCATGATGCAAAACCCAGTCTTGAAGCTGTATCTCTACAATGCTTTGACATATTGACACCAAACTTTGCAAGTGTCATTGTCACCTCAGTCCAGTGGTGAAGTCTAGTTTTTTGTAGTGAGTATACTGTGATTTTTCCCTCCCAACCTCATACTCACCCGACCCCCATAAGCACCACCACACTCGCTAATGCATATATGTATCTGATCTAGGCTAAATGTAATTGAGAGCATTCTGAAAGACTGCTTATGTGTGTTAACAACAGGTAAATTTATTATAAGCAACATACGACTTAACAGCCAATGACATTTACAGCTGAAGAGACTATGGACTGATTTTCTACTGTTTAGTGTCAATCACCATCTAACTCACTTAAGATAGCCTTAGATGTTATATGAATATGGTCCCTTATTTTATTAGCTGGCAAGTTTCAATGCACATTTAAGAGTTAAAGTTGCAACTGTTATTTTCCTACTCTGTTAAAAACAACCCAAGTTGGGTTGAAAATGGACAAACCCAGCGATTGGGTTATTTTAACACAGCGGCTGGGTTATTTATTTTATTTATTTATGATTTAATGCCATATCAGCAGCAATGGCTATATTCATGGCAATCAGCAATATCCAGCGGCTGGGTTAAATGTTTGCCCAGCGTGCTGGGTAGTTTTATTTAACCCAACTATTACGTAAAATTGCTGTATTGCTTGCTTAAAATTAACCCAAAATATGTTGGAAATTAACATATACAATTAACAATTAACATTAACATAAACAATAAACATTTATTAAACTGTTTATGAATAAATGATCACCTTTCAATTATTATTGTTGCCTCTAGTAATTGTGTCTGATTTTTAATTTCCAACATATTTTGGGTTCATTTTGGCCAGCCAGAGTAATTTTTAAACAATAGCTGAGTTAAATAAAACTGCTCAACAGGATGGGCAAACATTTAACCCAACTGCTGGGTTAAAACAACCCAATCGGTGGGTTTGTCCATTTTTTTTTTTTAACCCAGCATTTTTTAGAGTGTAACAATAATGGAAAGATGAGGATTAGCAGTATATCACAATATCACCCTGTTTGGACTTTGTTTTCTGTTTTGCACCATTTCCTGTCAGTGTGTCATCATAGTTATGCATTTCAATTCACTAACTTGAAATTCGATTCAATATCAGTTATTTTGGATACTGTATATCAGTACATGGCAAATTTTCTCAAGAAAAAAAAAAAATGTAAAATGAACTGATTTGCATATAAACAAACTACACTTAAGCCAGGGACACACCTAACGATTAGCTGAAACACTCTAAGACTGAACTGAACACACATACCGATTGTTTCCTTCGACTGGAGCTGATTTATATACTTACACATGGAATCTGAACACCGACTGTAATCGCAGACTGAACGCAACTGGCTCTGACTGGACGCGTTTGAGCGCGATCAGTCATAAGTATCAATTTACATTCATAATCGGCCTTACAATCGTTAAGTGTGTGCGCGACTTTAAGGAATTTTTGTAATAATAATGTTATAATAGGCCTACTAACTTTAAAATTATTTCTACTCCAATTCGTTTTTTTTTAAAATATAAACATTTAAATGGTGGCTGTCAACTTGACAGATTTATTCAAACATGCATTATAAGCTATTGAAGAACATTAAAAATTATAATTAATATATGGTGCATATATTTAGCTATATGCTCCTCTCTAGATTTTTCTAGCTGACTAATGAGTTTATGGTAACTAAATATGTTTATACTGAGGTAACATTAGCCTTAATGTGATGTTACATGACATTGTTTACAAGCTGTTTAATGTCTTTCCGCGGTTGAAACACTGATTACGCGAATACACGAGACATGATAAGGATTTCGGTAAGTTGAACTGTATCTTTTATCATACCTTCAGAAGTTCATTCATGTTTATTTCGTGCTGTAACTGTATTAAAGCGGAGGAGAGAACCAGTTCACCTGCGCTTCACACTGCCGCTTCTCTTGAACTGATGAGGCACTACAGCAGTCACGACACATTAAAGAGCGCCAAAACGGTATTTTTTTTTTTATTATGTAGTAAAATGGGCAGAATTTGAAATATGAGACTTTTTTTTATGTCAAAAGCAACAAACCACAAATCTTATTGTGATTTATTGGATGGTTACGTATCCTCGCGCTTTTTTAAGTGGGTATACGGAAATCCTTAACCTTTCCTAGTGGGTATACGGCGTATACCCGCGTATCACGTAGACTACACCACTGCCTCAGTCTGACCATACCACAACAATTTGGACTCAGCGCCACCTATTGGTCGAAATTGATCAACCAGTAAATCCTCATTTTTGATCATTTTTCAGCTATTTTGCCTAAAATGATCTTAATAGGTCTTTAACTGCTCACTGTTGCAGTTGATGTGATGCTCCTGGCTGTGTTGGCTTGCTTCTTGTGCCGCTTTTGTGCTTGGCCCCGTAATTGCTGCTTGCAGCTATATTTACTATTATTATTATTATTATTTTTATTATTAAGACCATCGTTCATCTTCGGAACACAAATTAAGATATTTTTGAAATCCGTGAGCTATCTGGCCTCCAGCAGACAATACAACGACCACTTTCAAGGCCCAGAAAGGTAGTAAAGACATTGTTAAAATAGTCCATGTGACTACAGTGGTTCAACCTTAATGTTATGAAGCAACGAGAATACATTTTGTGCGCAAAAAACAAACAAAATAACGACTTTATTCAACAATTTCTTCTTTTACATGTCATTCTCCTACGCGGTTGACGTAGTAAACACTTCCGTGTTCTACGTCAGAACACCAGCTCAAGATCCAGCAATATTTTCTGCACTTGAGATTATGCTTGGTTGTAAATATATGGCTAGTAATGAATGCGTCTTGCACATTCACGGTAGTAAAATCCGTTCTTTTAAAAAACTTATTTGGTTGAACCATTTTACATTTTGAATCTGCTAAATGTGCCTGTCACACTTCCTCTGTATCCTTTTGTTTATAGGTACTACAGAGCTTTAAGATCATGGACTACAGTCTGCTGGTGGGTATCCACAACTTGGACCAGGGCAGGTGAAGAGGTGTCTACTGCAGTGCCCGATACCCAGAAAAAGGCACCAGGCCAGAAGCCCCTTTACTGTACAGCCATTGAGTCTATTCAAGGGGAGTCCAAAGGCAATACTTCACCACAGCCCTACGAAAGGTTAGTGATTAACCTTTGGCTGGCACCTTGAAATGGCAAAGCACCAAAATAGCAAAAGACTGTCTGAATGTATATGGCTATAGTAACTTCTTAGTGAAAATTTTACACTTTTCAAATGTTTGGGGTCGGTAAGATTTATTAATGTTTTTGAAATGGGTCTCTTATGCAAGGTTGCATTTATTTGACCAAATATATAATCAAAACATTATTACAATTTAAAATGAGCTGTTTTCTCTAATATATTTTCAAATGTAATTTATTCATGTGATGGTAAAACTAAATTTTCAGCATCCATTATTCTAGTCTTCAGTGTCACAAGATCTAATATGCTGATTTGGTGCTCAAGAAACATTTTTTTTTATTGTCAATGTCTTAAACCATGATACTTTTTTTTTTTTTTTTTTTTTTTTTCAGAATTTTTGATAAATAGAATTTTCAAAAGAACAGCATTTATTTGAAATAGATATCTTTTTGAGCACTAATAATTATAAAAACCAAAAAATGTAGGTGTAGTCACTCAATGTGACACATCCCTAGTTATTGTATTGTTATGATTATTCTTACTGATGAATTATTACTTTATGCCTGCAGAACTGTTAATGTGCAATATTTGTTCTGTCTTTGTAGCATGGGAGGAATTCCTGCATTCAATTCAAAAGGAGAAAGATTGCTGGTTTTCATCGGCATCATTGATATCCTTCAGTCTTATAGGTAGACTATATTTCCACATCTTTTGTGTTTTCTTCATAATAAATTCCATATAAATTGCTTATAACTTTCTGTATTTAGGCTTGTAAAGAAGTTGGAGCACTCATGGAAAGCTCTGCTGCATGATGGGGTATGTCCCCCCCCCCCCCCCCCCCCCCCATTACAAACTCTGAATAAAGAGCTAACATTACAAATACAAATATTTTTGTATTTATGTTTTCTCTCTTCTATTTGATGTTGTCCTCTGCAGGACACGGTATCCGTGCACCGGCCAAGTTTCTATGCAGATCGTTTCCAGAAGTTTATGTGCAGCACAGTCTTTAAAAACCTCCATGTAAGTTTGACAGTTACACTGGAACATTTGCAACTACTGCATTAAAGTGCTGACGCATTAAAGATTGTTTTTTTTTTCGTTCTTACACTAGTGAAAACCTCTCCCTCAAAGAAAAGTCGTGTGGGAACTGTCTCTGGTGGGAAGAAGTCAAACATTGCAGTATCTGGACAATCACAGCTGTCCCTTCGTGTAGCAGCAGAACAAACACAGCCACAACAGACTACAGTGCAGCTGTCCAGCAGTGGAGCTCTGTCCCTCAGCCCAGACACTCAAGGAGACAGCGGTATGAGAAAGACATTGAGAGATAAATAGAAATGGGAAGGATAAGCAGGGGTATATGAGAAAGATAAGAGTCAAGGCTAAAAAATTGTTACCAAAAACATTTTCTTTTGATACTAAATGCCTTAAATGTAAACATTTGGAAAACGAGGCATGAATAAGTCGGCATGAAATGAAAATTCAGAAAATCTGTTTTTTAAATGCGTAATATTGATCTTAGTGTGACCAATTCATCCATACATGTTTTATTTTTGTAACTTCTTGACCTTGTTATTTTTAATCACTATAACAACAATCATAACTAGCTTAAACTGCTTAAAATGTCAAAATGCAATCAACAACTGATGAATAGAACCAAGTTTCCTGCATTTTTTTTGCAGGAGCCTCCTGCATCAAATTATTTTTTACATTCAGATATGTCAAAATACGGAAGGTCTTTTGATGCTTCCATTTCATCACATTTATTTTAATAGCAACCAATACTGATCTGCAATATTGACCTAACTGATACAGTACTGATATATTGTACATCTCTAATTGTGTTTTTGATGATTGCTTTATCTTGATAAATGCATAAATTCTCTCATGTGAGAAGGTGTTTTAATGGGTTTTAATTTGGTCAAAACAGCACTTGTGGGTCTCAGCTGTGTGGCCATGGTTGTTCATGGAAAACATTGTCCATGTTATGCTTTGTTTGCAATGCTAGCAGATATTGCATGATAACTTTGTAGTTTAAAAGTTAAATGCCCTTGTGTACTGCTAAGAGCAAATGAGAGCTGTAAATGTCTGCCCCCTACAGTACATGCATGGACAATATCAGTAAAGCCTTCAATTCTCTGAGGTTTTTGCATTTGAATCAACTGACATTTTAGGCCCTGTTTACACCTGGTATTAAGATGTGTTTTGGTTGATCTGATCACAAGTGGCTGACGCTAAATACAGGTGTAAACGGGGTCTAAAACGTTTTGAACTTGTCTACTTTGGACCACTTCCAGAGGTAGTTGTATTCAACCAGATTGCTTTCATAGTGTAAATGCTCATGTGGTCGAATGTGTTCGAACAGCCATAAAAGAGCACCTATTCTCCGCCTCCAGACTTAAATGCTTAGTTCACCCAAAAATGAAAATTCTGTCATTAATTATTCACCCTCATGTCATTCCAAACCTGTAAGACCTTTTTACTCATCTTCGGAACACAAATTAAGATATTTTTGATGAAATCTGACTCCTCCATAGGCAGCAATTTAATTACCACTGTCAAGACCCATAAAGGTACCAAAGACATTGTTAAAATAGTCAACGTGACTACAGTGCTTCATCCTTAATTTTATGAAGCGGCGAGAATACTTTTTGTGTGCAAAAACAAAACAAAAAATAACAACGAATAACGAAAAGTCTCCAACGCAGTTGAGGTAGTGAACGCAGTGCAGCGCTTCCGTGTTTACGTCCGAACGCCGGGTCAGTATCAGCCGACGCTGTACACATGAGCAGCATGAATAATGAGTTGGCATTCGGACATAGAACACAAATGTGCTACACTGTGCTTACTACGTCAACTGCATCTTTTTCCTGTTGTCTCTGGTCGCATTCATATGTAAATTGCGTGTGCTTATTTTGTCCTTTAGATCAAAAGATCTGCAAAAAAAAAAAAAAACTCATACATTTACCAACCCATGAAATTAGGACAGAAGTGGTCTAAAGTGACAAAAGAGACAGATTAAAACACCAGGTGTAAACTGGTTTGCCTGGAAAATCCAGCCTCACCACTGTACCAGCGGATGAGTCTGGTCGGCCATTGAATCAATTCAATTTCTAGGGCGGAGCAAATCCGAGCAAACAGGAAGCGGAGTAAACAAATCAGAGAAGGGCAGATATGACGTTAGCAAAGCGACAAGAGCGTCAACAGCGAAAAGTAAATAATTAATGTGTTTTTGGTCATTTAAAACTGAATTCACGGCTGAATAGAACAAACTCTCGGGTCTCCCGTGCGCAATCTTTGTTGATGTTGAAGGGACTTTCGGCGCACTAGGGTGACGCTGTTTGCGTCACTAGAAGATATATCAGTCTGGCCTTGCCAGGCATTAAACTGGTATGTGTCTCCCTTGTCTACTTGTGGTCCGATCGACCAAAATACACCTTAATACCAGGTGTAAACAGGGCCTTAGAGGACCAGATTGAGACATTAATTATCAACATCATCATGAAAAGCATTTTGCAGACAGTTATATTTTTCCTTTTCTCCATCAACCCTGACTAAATCATTATTGACTAAGGAGCACTCACACTCTTGGCACTTTTCTCTTCAGGTGCTCGTCCTGACCTGCTCCCAAAACAGGTTACTGAAGATGAGATCACAAGTAGCTCAGCTGATACAACCCTGTCAGCAACCTCTCCTGTAAGCTCTCAGCCATCCACAAACACTCCAGCTCTGAGGTATGTGATGTTTAGCAAGATAATTTGATAATTTGATAATTTGATGAAAGATTAGTTTTACAACTACTTCTAATAATAATATTCATTGCATTCAATCACGTACACTGGTTTCTCACTCTTTTCACGATTATAAATGTGTCTACTGTCTATTGATGCAAGTTCTTGTCATTTCATTTCCAGTCGTAGCAGTATAGCTGCCCAGTCATCAGGCGAAAGTTTGGATATCGAAGTCATTTCTCTCAGTGAGATTGTTCCTCAGACAAGCACGTCAGAAGTAAGATACATTTTGTTCTGGGCTACAATCTGTTTCGGTGTAGACTAAACAACATAGAGCAAATTCTATGAGTAGAGCATTTTAAATGTCCTACTACAACAGTGGCTCTCAACTAGTAGGTCGCAAATTAAATTAAATTCAAGTTTATTTGTATAGTGCTTTTCACAGTACATATTGTTTCAAAGCAGCTATACAGAAATCTCTTGTTTCAGTGTTACAGTTTACGAAGTATTCTGTTATCAGTCAGAGATCAGTGTGTCAAAGTAATGTCCATATGGCAGTGTTATACAGCTTTAATATAATATTATGTGCTTAGTTAAAGGTGCAGTAAGCGATTTCTGAGAAACGCTGTTGAAAGTGCATCGGGTGGCACAACACACTTGTAGCCAATCAGCAGTAGGGGCGTGTCCACTCATGATGGGGGAGGAGAGAGAATGAGCAAGAGGGAGATTTGAAGAAAGACTAGAAAGAGAGACAGCTATGAGATGTTACAAAAGAGAAAAGATCAGAGGATCATCACTGGAAAAAAAAAATAAGGGTCACGATCACGGAGTATATATATATATATATATATATATATATATATATATATATATATATATATATATATATATATATATATATATATATATATATATATATATATAAATATATATATAAAATATATACACTGATGTGGATTGCTCATTGTGTTCTAAACTGACAGCAGGCATTGAAGCCACCGAAAGTGTTTGAGCGGCCATTTTACGATTCCTTAACGACAGAGGGCATCATTGACTTGCAGCCAAAACACTGACCTAAAATCACCCTACTTGCAGCATATCAGCACATGAATAATTTTTTTAGATATATGTATGTACATTAATTGATACCTCGAACGTTATCTGTAATGTTTATGGTCTTTTTGGGCGAAATAAGCGATATATAGAAATTAAGATGGTTGTCTACTGCACACTGGTGACACAGGTAACTGAACGAACACAACATAGACTTATTTATATATGTAATCATGCAGGAAATATTAAGCATGAACATATCTGATGGATTATTAGCAGAAATTGATTCAAGCCTCTATTAGACTACTATGCACTGAAATCCAAGGTTTACCGTGCATCATCTTGCTCGGAGTGACAGTAAAAATGCTTGGAAATAAAGCTTCATGCCTTTGAATCCATACTCGGTCAGCATAATTTCTCTGAATATGTTGTGAAGCATATTATTTTCTGATATCTTTTTGTTGACCAACATCCACTTCAGACTCTTGGAGATCTTGGAAACCATTAAAAAGCCACAGGTCAGCTCAAATTCTATGGGTTTTCACTAGCATTACAGTTTGCATATGAATTAAGTTTTATTTGTGTATATATCATTGAGCTCATTCATTTAATCAGTGTTTAAGTCATTATCTTTACTGCTTCGAAATACATGCTGTTAATGAAAATAGTTGAATCATTTACAATTACTGTACAACAGTAGGCTATTATATAACACAATGTAATTACATAACCACAGTGAATAACTGTACATGACGAATTAAGTTGTATGCACATGCCTTACAAAGCATAAATCTGTATTCAGATTTCAGAAGAGTCATTGTGACATTTGTAATATAAATGCTGAGGTGTCTCGTCCGTCAGCTGATCTAAACGAATAACTATTGAAATGTTTAGGATGTTTGCGTTGTAAGAATGTACAGGGAGACTTCAGACATAAAGATGCTGACTCGTTAGGTAATGTTTTCTTAAATTATTAAAATTATATGATTTCCCATTTATTCAGTAGAATGTGAGGGAACACTAGGGAATATCAAAATGGCTATGGCGTATGCTTATAATCAGCCAAGAACTTTAGGAACCCCGTTAATATTAGAAAAGCTTTCCAGTGCTGGAGACCTAAGTGGGAAGGCTTGAAAACGGTCAAGGTTACGTTGTTTCTGAGTAACATTTGTTTTAAGTCTGTGCTGCTGGCCACTAATAACGAACTCTTGCTTGTATATACTTGATTATGCTACAGGGCTTTTGAATTCTTGAATCTGATTGGTTGATGAATGTTCTAATGTGTGCAGTTATTTCCAGCGAAACGCACGGCTAACCCCTTAGCAATCCTGTAAAATTTGCCTAAAATGCCTAAAAACGGCATAACCAAAGTAAATTGCATGCTGTTTTTGAACCATTTGGAGTATATGCATGGTTTTGGTCTCTTTTGAAGGGTAACAGGCTAAAGTAGTTCCAGGCAGGTCTTGACCGCATTACAGTTCCGTATCACTTCGCCAAACGATTTCAGTACTTCAAAAGACCTTATAACCTACACCAAAATAGTTAAGCAACTCAAAAGCTATGTGAGATTTCTCCCTAGCAAGGTAATAATGACGCTGTTCTTGGAGCAGATAAACTTACAGTTTCGCTATTAGTAGAGACCCTTCTGCAGAACACTGTTGAGAGACGCACAGACTGATGTTTTGGAATTAGCAATGGACGCTTGGGATTAAATGCGTATGAAATTAGTGTGTTTCAAGGATAAAAACTTGACAAATGTCTTGAAATACCACTTATGAACAATGTTTTGAGGTGTGGTAACCGTAGTATAAGCGGAATAATGGACTCTGGGATGTTGAATTATTGAAAAATAATGCTCTGCTTCGTGTTGTGGCTGCATCACCATCTCAGGTGTGCATTATTTTTCTAATATTTCAATGGCCTCGCCATCAATTATTCCTTATGTTCATTTTTTGTTTTTCCTTGTTGTTCGTTTGTCATCTTCGCTCTATTTTTCACAAAGCTTTATTTTGCTTCACTTCTGCTATGATAAAGAGACTCTTGCATTGCATGTCCGTTCATTTTGAAGTGTGTTTGTTTGGATTGATTTCAGATATCAACAGTGTTCAACAATGATTCTCAGAAATCGCTTACTACACCTTTAATGTAATGTATTCAGTTAAGCAGACACAGTGAACATGTTAGGCAGCATTTGGGAACCGCTGCTCTACCATGCCAACAAATAAGGTTGTGAAATGAAAGGATCTCTCTATCCTCAGAGTGCATGCATGTCTACAAATTCACAATGTGATCAAAATGTGATATTTGTGTCATTTAATAGCCCTTGTGTGTTGGTAACAGGATATGAGAACTGCCTCATACAAAGAATGCTGGATTACTTGACTTAGTCATTCTACCGTATTATAAAAGTTTTATTTTTTCTTTCTTTTGCTGTTGCAGTGAAAGACAATGGATGAACAGGACAAAATAAAGCCCTCAAGGACAAAGATTTACTCCCTCTTAAGGGCATCAGAACAGGATGTAAAATAAAAACATGAACATAAGATGGAGTTGCTGTAAACACCCAGGGAAGTGGAAACCGGAGAATCTGGATTACAAAAAAAGAGAATTGCACGTTCATAAAACTTCAGGATAACAATCCCCCCCCCCCCTTTTTTTTATAAATATATATATTTTTGGATGTCAATACATCCAATATTGCTGCTAAGAAATGGAACCAAAAGAAAGATGCCACTGGAGTACCTCAACAGTGTGATACCACTGTTCTCAAACAGAGACATAAAAGCAGTTCCATTTTTACAAGAACTTCCAGAATCTGATAATGTTCACAGCAGAAGTACAGTGATGAGAATCTTGCATCGTGTGCCTGGCTCTTGGAGTACAAACCGGTCTTTTGAGGACCTCTGTGAGTGTTTTGTAGTGGACTTCAATTGACCATGCATCTTTTTTTTCCTTAGTTTGCCAAGGAGACCAATCTGCTGGAGTCATGCTATTCACATTGCTAAGGAAAGAAAGGAAATCTGGTTAATTGTGAGACATTTTTAAAGACATTTTAGGAATATGGCATGATTATCTACCAAAAAAGAAAAAAAAAAGAGTTGGATGAGTCAATCCAGATCAGGTTGCCTGAACAATCACGTAACAAGACACTTTTTTCAAAACTTTGAATCTGTAAAATGGGTTCGATTTTGGTTTTAGAAATGGATTCAAATGCAGTACTGTGATGTTGTATTAGATATTTAAACGTGCCTTAATCACACGAGTTATTTTACCTTGTCATTAACAGGAAACCTTTCACTGTATGTGATGCCTGCAAGTGGATTGTGCTGAACTGCATGGTCACCTATACAAAAACACAGTGTATATACAGTATCTCTCTCAAATAACAGTCACGTGTAACTGACCTATTTACATATTTTAAAACATTTTTGGAGTTAGTTTGGAGATTTATATACTTTTGCAAAAAAGAAAGCAAAAGCAAACAAGACAAAAGATCACTTTTGTAACATTGAAATATACCACATATAAAGACCTAATTCAGTATTTCAGCTTGCAGGACTAATGTTTTTTATTTGTTTTTTGGTATTGTGTAGCATTGATTTTAAAATGGCAGTTTTTAGGGCACAATAAGACAGACCTGGCAGAACAGCTACTGTAAAACAAAATAATATATAGCATCTGCACTATCTTGAGTGTCTTTTAATGAAATGTAGTTTACATATACTGTATAGAATAGGATCTTCTCTTAAGGCCTCAGTTTTATGGAGAAAATTGAAATCAAACTAAACTAAATTCTGAACAAAAGATTTTCTTTTCATCATGTTTATGAATGTGTATGCTAATCAGTCAGCCTGAATGCAGAGACATTGGTAATGAAGATGCATATATTATGATATATGGATAGGTTATTGAGTAAGGGAACATTGCTGGATCTTTTTCTGTGACATTTTTTATAAACAACATAAACATTCCTGTACAAAGTCATATTTATTTGTATGTTTGCATGTAATTTATTTCTTTATTTCAAGTTCCAAAGTGTCTATTTTGGCAAGGTATGTAAATTGACACCTGGTGGCTGTGTAAATTTGTTTGGGCAGGTGAATGCGTTTTTTACTGTACACTCACGATCTGGGATTCCTGTGCAATTGCTGTTTGCTCTGAAAATGCTGCCTTCATCCTTATTGTCTTATCAAACTGAGAATTGTCTTAAGTAGCTTTAATTTAAAATATTCCTCTCTTACAACGACATTCGTGTATTACTGCTCTCTGTCAGAGGTTGAGACTTTTGGAGTGGAAAATATTGCAACATTTCATGCTGTGTGCAAATTAATGAAATAAACAACACTGAAAAAAAAGTAAAATGAATTAACTTCCTGTTAGTATGCTTTGTAAAAGATGATATCTTCAAGCCTGTTAAAGGCATGGTATGTTTTGTGGTTTACATCGACATTTAATTTCGTGTTGTTCCAAACCTGTAAGACTTATTACTGTGAAAATGAATGTGACCATTCACATTCATTGTGTGTAAAAAAAAAAAAAAATGCATTGAAAGTGAACAGTAACTGAGGATGCTAGTCCTTAACATTTTGCCTTTTCCTTAAAATTTTAAAATTTCTTGTTGTGTTTCACAGTAAAAAGAAAGTGGAACAACATGAAGGTTGGGACATTTTAATTTTTGGTGTGAAGTCTGTCAACTACCTCAAAAAACGTGACCTCCCACCACATGTGGGCGCTACGCATTTACGAATTCATTTCTACGCCGCGTTCGAGAAGAGAAGCAGCGACGGAACTGTCGACCAATCAGCTTTGCTGTTACAAATATCGTCAGTGTCCTACATCTGTAAGCCAATCAGCGATGCCTTCTCTTTGGGAAATGGACTAGAGGATTTCCAAGATGGTTCTCGAAAGTACTATGGTCTGGTAAGAAATAAACAAACGCGATGTTCTAGATATGTATGCGCTTTTTGTATAGTTAATACTCCTCCGAATTATTGTGAATACATAGGTTTTTCGTTCTGTAACACTTTTGAGCTCTTAGTTGAGAACAAGCAAGAGAATTCAATAGTCGGTTTCTGGTTAATGACATTCTCCTGAGTCATTATTCAGCAGATAGATCTATAATAAAGAAACAGGTCACTAACACACAAACACATTTATGACCCATAAACGGTGACCACTAGTTAGTGAACTCGGTCTGATAGCATCTTATTTAGTCTTCAGAAACTGTCATGAAGTGATACTGACTGTGCCTGTTGGTCTAACGCACTCTAATGTTGTCTAGATAGTCAGCTTATTTTGTTTTGATAGTCATTTAACGTTAGCTAAAGCAGTTGCCTACTGCTGGGATCCAGTTCACTTACTCTGGCTGTTATGTAAATGAAAACCGGATCACTGTGTGCTAGTGTTTGATTCTTTATGCTTTGCAAATGTCAGTGAAGTCACATTTATTTATGTAACACTTTATACAATACAGATTGTTTCAAAGCAGTTTCAAAGAAATACACAGGAAAATAACAATAAATGATACCAACTTCATCAAGGATGAGACAAATTCTATTGTAAAGCAGCTCTACAGACGACAATAGTGTCATTATTCAGCTCAATTCAGTTCAGTATTGATTCAGTTCAATTAAATAACCGTGTAAAGTTAATCAATTATGAAATGAGTCCAGTTTAGCTATAAACAGCTCTACAGAAGACAGCAGTGTCATAAACAGCTCTACAGAAGACAGCAGTGTCATTATTCACCTGGAGTCAGTTCAGTGTTGATGTTGCAAAATTCATCAATTATGAAATTAAGTTGAATCAGCTATAAAGCAGCTCTGCATAAGACAGTAGTGTCAGCATCCAGCTCAATTCAAATTTTGTTCTCATCTGATTGTGTAAATCAGTCAATATTACTAAATATTTTAAACCACAACTAAGCAAGCCAAAGGTGACAGTGGAAAGGAACCCAAAACTTTGGAGAAACCAGGGTCAGTTAGTTCTCCTCTGGCCAAATGAATGAACATGGTGTGATTATGCCGTTTAGCAAGTAGTGGACGAATGGCTTATCAGTGATTGTAAGCACGATGAAACTACTTTGTTGTCCTAGCAGGTCCTGGAATGGTGCATTTATAGCTGGCCATAGGGGGTCTGTCCCTAGGGCTCATCTAATTGACATGGTCTTCGCTGGCATATTTAAACCATGAATATACAAATTAGCCCCATCTCCACTCAAATCACACAAGCTCAGAATACGCTTGGTCAGCTTTACTGTATTAACTGATTCAGAAACTGATTCAGAAGAATTTGAAGAGTGGATACAGGGTCATCTATAAGTATATGTATCAGAATGGTAATGTGTTTTATGTAGCCTATACAATGTCGGAGACATAACGATAATTAATATTATTAATCTTTTACTTACTATGTTATCAAACGGCTAATAATGTGTTGCTAATGTTATGAAAACCATGTTCCCGTTCACCATCTCAGTCTGCCTTCTACAACCCGAATTCCGGAAATGTTGGGACATTTTTTAAATTTGAATAAAATGAAAACTAAAAGACTTTCAAATCACATGAGCCAATATTTTATTGACAATAGAACATAGATAACATGTTTAATGGGAGAAATTTCACACTTTTATCCACTAAATGAGCTCATTTCAAATTTGATGCCTGCCACAGGTCTCAAAAAAGTTGGCATGGGGGCAAAGATTCAGCTGGGAGAACATCTAGCAACTAATTAAGTTAATTGATGTCAGGTCTGTAACATGATTAGCTATAAAAGGGATGTCTTAGAGAGGCAGAGTCTCAGAAGTAAAAAGGCGCAGAGCTGTGAAAGAATGCGTAAAAAGATTGTGGAATACTTTAAAAACAATGTTCCTCAACGTCAAATTGTAAAGGCTTTGCAAATCTCATCATCTACAGTGCATAGCATCATCAAAAGATTCAGAGAAACTGGAGAAATCTCTGTGCGTAAGGGACAAGGCCGAAGACCTTTATTGGATGCCCGTGTTCTTCGGGCCCTCAGACGACACTGCATCACTTATCAGCATGATTGTCATTTGACATTACTATATGGGCCCAGGGATACTTCCAGAAACTGGAAGGTAAATACAATCCACTGTGCCATCTGCAGATGCCAACTAAAGCTCTATCATGCAAAAAGGAAGCCATATGTGAACATGGTCCAGGTGCCGTCATGTCCTGTGGGCCAAGGCTCATTTAAAATGGACTGTTTGAAAGTGGAAAAGTGTTCTATGGTCAGACGAGTCCAAATTTGCATTCTTGTTGGAAATCACGGATGCTGTGTCCTCTGGGCTAAAGAGGAGGGAGACCTTCCAGCGTGTCATCGGTGTTCAGTTCAAAAGCCAGCATCTTTGATGGTATGGGGGTGCATAAGTGCATACGGTATGGGCAGCTTGCATGTTTTGGAAGGCACTGTGAATGCTGAAAGGTACATAAAGGTTTTAGAGCAACATATGCTCCCCTCCAGACGACGTCTCTTTCAGGGAAGGACTTGGCTATTTCAGCAGGACAATGCAAAACCACATACTGCAGCTATTACAACAGCATGACTTCATCTTAGAAGAGTCCGGGTGCTGAATTGGACTGTCTGCAGTCCAGATCTTTCACCTATAGAGGACATTTGGTACATCATTAAACGAAAAATACATCAGAGATGACCACGAACTCTTCAGCAGCTGGAAACCTATATCAGGCAAGAATTGGACCAAATTCCAACACCAAAACTCCAGAAACTCATAACCTCGATGCCCAGAAGTCTTCAAACTGTTTTGAAAAGAAGAGGAGATGCTACACCATGGTAAACATGCCCCTGTCCCAACTATTTTGAGACCTGTAGCAGGCATCAAATTTGAAATGAGCTCATTTTGTGCATAAATTTGTAAAATTTCTGTTTAAACATTTATGTTATTTGTTCTATTGTGAATAAAATATTGGCTCATGTGATTTGAATGTCTTTTAGTTTTCATTTTATTTAAATTTAAAAAACGTCCCAACATTTCCGGAATTCGGGTTGTAAAAATCAGTATTCTTAGAAACTCAGAACATCAGTGGAGAAAGGCCTATAGTTCATCATAACATCGTAATATACATCATATAAATAATTCACCCGCTATAATAATAATAATAATAATAATAATACATTTTATTTATAATGCGCTTTTCTGGAACCCAAAGCGCTAGCATAAAAAAAATCAAATAATAAATCTCAACTGTTTAAAACAAACAAATGAGGTAATAAATAAAAATACGGTCGGAGAAGCGGCAGCCAACATGCGCCAGCGTTCTCTCCACCGGAAGTGATAATGCTAAATGTACCTGATTTTTAAGATCAACAGAAAAATATACTGGGATAACCTGGCTTCTCTTGAGAACCCTGTGCTTCGCAGCATAGTTAATGATATGCTAAATGTGCCCGCCCCCACATTGACGCAATTGATTACAACATATTTGTGACATAGAGAACATGGGTGATTTCAAATTGCATTATTGAGACTGTCTTTGGTTCACTGCAGTTTTAAAGGTGCCATCGAATTGAAAATTGAATCTACCTCGGCATAGTTGAATAACAAGATTTCAGTACATGGAAATGACATACAGTGAGTCTCAAACTCCATTGTTTCCTCCTTCTTCTATAAATCTCATTTGTTTAAAAGACCTCCGAAGAACAGGCGAATCTCAACATAACACCGACTGTTACGTAACAGTCGGGGTGTACGCCCCCAATATTTGCATATGCCGGCCCATGTTCAAGCCATTACACAAGGGCAGCCAGTATTAACGTCTGGAGCTGCACAGCTGAATCATCAGACTAGGTAAGCAAGCAAGGACAATAGCAAAAAATGGCAGATGGAGCGATAATAGCTGACATGATCCATGATAACATGATACTTTTAGTGATATTTGTAAATTGTCTTTCTAAATGTTTCGTTAGCATGTTGCTAATGTACTGTTAAATGTGGTTAAAGTTACCATTGTTTCTTACTGTATTCACGGAGACAAGAGCCGTCGCTATTTTCATTTTTAAACACTTGCAGTCTGTATAATTCATAAACACAACTTCATTCTTTATAAATCTCTCCAACAGTGTAGCATTAGCCGTTAGCCACGGAGCACTATCAAACTCATTCAGAATCAAATGTAAACATCCAAATAAATACCATACTTACGCGATTAGACATGCTGCATGACGACCACTTTGTAAAGATACATTTTGAGGGTTATATTAGCTGTGTGAACTTTGTTTATGCAGTGATAGAGTCGAGAGCTCGGGAGGGGGCGGAGAGCGTGAGCAATTAAAAGGGCCGCAGCCTGAATCGGCGCATTTCTAATTATGCCTCTCAATAGGCAGTTAAAAAAATTTATTAAAAAAAATCTATGGTGTATTTTGAGCTGCAACTTCACAGACACATTCAGGGGACACCTTAGACTTATATTACATCTTGTAAAAAAACGTTCGATGGCACCTTTTAAGGAGAAAAAACTCAGCAATGGCATTGACTTATGAATTTGCACATGATTTATCTTAAAGCATATTAAAAACACCACAGAGACATATAAACATTAAAAACTTGATTTTCACCACAGAGGGTTTTAAGGATACAGACCAAATGTCTGGGTGCCTCTCATCACCCAGTTTATACCATTACACTTGCATAATTTCAATGATTGTTTTAAATAGGAACCATGCTGATTGTCTTCATTTGTCTTTATAGTGTGGACAACAGTGAATACATGAGGAATGGAGACTTTTTACCCACCAGGTTACAGGCACAGCAGGATGCGGTCAACATTGTCTGTCACTCAAAGACCCGTAGCAACCCAGAAAACAATGTGGGCCTAATCACAATGGCCAAGTAAGTGTGTCTGTGCTGTATTTTATTTTATGTATGTATGATAGCCAGATGATGATCTGATGGTCAGTGACGATGTTTGCATGTTATAAAATAAAATGTTTTGGTTTTGTGCAGTAATTGTGAGGTCCTCACCACTTTAACGCCAGACACCGGCCGTATACTATCAAAGCTCCATGCGGTTCAACCACTGGGAAAAATCTCCTTCTGCACCGGCATACGAGTGGCACATGTAAGTGCATTCATTGATGCTTAAAGGGATAGTTCACCCAAAAATGAACATTTACTATCCATTATTTTTTTTCAAACCTGTTTGACTTTCCTTTGGTCATTGATAAGCCATGCCGCACAAACATAATAAAAGCACCATATGACTCCTGTACTGCATACTAAGCCATACGACAGAGTCCTGCATGGGTCCTGCTTGGTAAACCTGCACCCGCCCTGCACTACTTAACAGAACACTCGACACGTTATCCGATAGCAGCACAAATTTAATTCCGTACCCGACCCATTTGACATAAAGGCCGCGACCCGAACCGCACCTGCATTAAATCTACTTCATCAGGTAGACAACAAATTATTTTCTTATGTAACACAAGCAATCAAACCAACATTAGGCATTCTGAATTGATGCATTTATGAAAACTAGGCACACAGCCCAAGTTGGTAATAATTAAAAGGAAAAAAAGATGAGAATGTGCATCCGTCGTTTAAACAATACAACACTTTTGTCTATATCATATGAACAGTCTGTCCAAACAGGCTGCATGGAACAAATTATTCCACCTGTTACTCAAATATTAACGGTTCACCCGGCCTGCAGGATTCTGCCAATCTTGAGTGATTACTTAAAGGGATAGTTCACCCAAAAATGAAAATTTGATGTTTATCTGCTTACCCCCAGCGCATCCAAGATGTAGGTGACTTTGTTTCTTCAGTAGAACACAAATGATGATTCCAACCGCTGCCGTCTGTCAGTCAAATAATGGGAGTGAATGGGAACTTGGATCAATAAGAGTCGAAAAAACTTGCATAGACAAATCCAAATTAAACCCTGCGGCTCGTGACGACACATTGATGTCCTAAGACAGGAAACGATCGGTTTGTGCGAGAAAACGAACAGTATTTATATCATTTTTTACCGCTAAAACACTACTATGTCCAACTGCGGTCAGCACTCGCTTAGTGAGGTCTGATCGCGCTCTGACAACGACAGTGATGTCTCACGCATTTACTTCAATGAGTGCTAGACATCACTTCGGCTGTCAGAGCGTGATCAGACCTCACTAACCTCACTAACTTTAATTTGGATTTGTCTATGCAAGGTTTTTCGACTCTTATTGATCCAAGTTCCCATTCACTCCCATTATTTGACTGACAGACGGCAGATAATTTGTATAACCCTAGAACATAATTTGTGTTCTACTGAAGAATAAAAGTCACCTACATCTTGGATGCTCTGGGGGTAAGCAGATAAACATCAAATTTTCATTTTTGGGTGAACTATCCCTTTAAATTTCAGTCTGTTCTTCATGGAATGCAGTTCAGAAAGCTCCAGAAGTTTTTTGGTGCATCTACCATGTATATTTCTTATATATGAGACTTTGTTGAATCCTTCATCTCCATTTTTTTTCTGATTGCTTGGAAAAAAAACTTTCTGTAAATTCTTTTGTGTTCCGCAGAAGAAAGTCATACAGGTTTTAGGAAATTTCCTTTGAAAAATGAAAGTAGTATTTTAATCCCCTAACATTTACATGTGTTTATGTCTACATGTAGTTGGCACTAAAGCATAGACAAGGCAAGAATCACAAGATGAGGATTGTTGCTTTTGTGGGCAGCCCAGTAGAGGACAACGAAAAAGATGTAGGTTTTTTTTATTATTAATGAATGACAAATGCTTTTCATCTTTCCATGTTGGTCAAACTGTCCTTATTTCAGGTAATATGAGTTTTAAACCTTTTTTTTTTTTTTTTTTTAATCAAATCTTTTCCAGCTGGTGAAATTGGCAAAGCGGTTGAAAAAAGAAAAAGTCAATGTAGATGTGATAAATTTTGGAGAAGAGGTGACTGGTCAAATCTTTCTTACCTGTTAATTTTTATCACTTAAAAATCTTTCAGATTTTTTTACTTTAGTTTTTCACTTTGTCTCTTTTAATCAATCTGTTCAGGAGGTGAACACAGAGAAACTGACTGCATTTGTAAACACTCTGAATGGAAAGGAGGGCACAGGTTCTCATCTGGTCACGGTGCCCCCTGGGCCCAGCCTGGCTGATGCCCTGCTCTCTTCTCCCATCTTGGCTGGTGAGGGTGGTACCATGATGGGCCTGGGTGCAAGTGATTTTGAGTTTGGAGTGGACCCCAGTGCAGACCCAGAGCTGGCCCTGGTAATATACAAATTCATCAAATTCATAATTGCACTGAAGAATCAATCCAAAAACTTACAAGTGGAATGTCATTTTTTAAAAGGTGAAACTACTTCTACATCTGTTTAATATGCAGAGACATCAATAAGTAAAGCATTTATTCCCTCAAAATTAGGGATGCACCAAAATTTTGGCTACTGAAATTTTTTGGCCAAAACAGCAATTTTCGGTTTTGGGCTGAAATCATCAACCAAAATATTGACAACAGTCATTGCAATTATAATTTTGAGCAAAATAATCATTATTATTATCAGTTTAACCATTATGCAGCTTGACAAAAGTGTGAGTTTTCATTGTCTAAAACTAGTCTAAAATGCCCAGAACATTTACCCCCGATTTCACAGACTAGGCTTAAGCCTACTCCCAGACAAAACAAAAACAAGAAAAGGTTGACTAAATATGAAAAAATACATTTGACACATGACATGACTAAAACTAAATTAAATAATATAGGACAAAATTAACATTATTTCGTGCACACAACGTGGATATACTACAACAGTTAAGCGTGTCAGCTGACTGTAAGGCTGGGTTAACAATATCAATTTCTCAAATATAGCTGCGAGCAGCGATGGCGGGCCCAAGCCCGGTGGCACCGCCACCCCGGTGGCTTCAGGGCAACTGTGCACAGCGGGCAATAGGCACTTAAAACGGTTAAACATCAAAGGACTATGTCAAATTCACTCCACATTTACTGCACTACAAGGTGCCACTATAGAGCCCCTCCTCCCTGCCCATTTTCAAAGGATTACATGTGCCAAGTTTTAACATTATTCTGATGAATTTTGAAGCAAATCAGGTAAAAATAAGAGGGTGATCTCAATGTATGCTGAAAGTGACACATTTTCTGCTTCCAGTTGGTGGCGCTATGACTTTGAATCACAATAGTCACATCCATGTGATCAGCCTTGTACAACGAAGACTAAGCCGAAGTTTCATCAAAATCAATTAATGTATGCAGAAGTTATAACACTTTGTTTCCCTTTTCTTGCCATAAATTCGTTGCCTCGCCACGGCCAAACCGTTTGAGATATCCAAAATCCGTTTGCAATTAAACAACTTCAATGTGTTAGCAACAAGTTAAAAAAAGCTTGGTGTAAATTGGATAAACCCTGTAGGAGTAGTAGTATAAAATTCATAGCCTGTTTTTTCAAAAAATTAACATTCAAACCAAAATAGCTGACTTCCTGTTGGTCGGAGCTAATGAATGTAAATTAGAAAATTGTCCGGCTTGATGAGAACAATATGTGTACCAAGTTTGGTGACTGTAGGAAAAACAAACCCCCCACTTTTGTCAAAAGGTGGCGCTACTGAGCCCCTCCACCACGCCCATTTCTATGGCTTTGTCCATGTCTACTGGTTGACAATATTGATGTGTGTGTCGAGTTTCATGCAATTTGAAGCATGTTAAGAGCCTCAAAAACACTCAAGAATATTATTACAGTTTGACCTGTTGCCATGGCAACAATATTTCAAATATCAAAAATCCTGTCATAGGTCTACATCTGCTGTGTATTGACATTACACTGATGAAGTTTGAAGCAAATCAGGTAAAAATAAGAGGGTGATCTCAAAACATTTCAAAAAGTGATACACTTCCTGCTGCCAGTTGGTGGCGCTATAACTTTGACTCACAATAGTCACATACATGTGATCAGACTCCTATAACGAACACACTTGTGAAGTTTCATAAAGATCAATATATGTATGCAGACGTTATAACACATTTCCTGTTTCCTTTTTCTCGCCATAAATTCGTTGCCTCGCCACGGACAAACCGTTCGAGATATCAAAAATCCCCTGGCAATTTTTAATCATCAGTGTCTTGACTTCATGCTGACCGAGTTTGGTGGCGATCGGATTAATCGTCTAGGAGGAGTATATCAAATTCCAGAGCATGCGTTTTTCAAACAACCCTTAATAGCTGACTTCCTGTTGGCGTGACGTTTAACTTAGAGCACGAAAGTTGTTCGGCCCGATGAGGTCTATATGTGTACCGAGTTTCAGACTAATACGTGCAAGCGTGTTTAATATATGGACCAAATTTTCAGACCTTTTTCAAGGGGGCGCTGTTGAGCCCCCCTGCCACGCCCGGGTACCAGCTCTGCCCGGCCCTGTTGGCCGCGGATTCCAATGTGTGTGCCAATTTTCAAGAGTTTTTGAGCATGTTAAGGCCCCCAAAAAGCCCCGGAAGACGGAAAAAAAAAAAAAAAAAAAAAAAAAAAAAAAAAAAATATAGCTGCGAGCAGCGATGGCGGGCCCAAGCCCGGTGGCACCGCCACCCCGGTGGCTTCAGGGCAACTGTGCACAGCGGGCAATAGGCACTTAAAACGGTTAAACATCAAAGGACTATGTCAAATTCACTCCACATTTACTGCACTACAAGGTGCCACTATAGAGCCCCTCCTCCCTGCCCATTTTCAAAGGATTACATGTGCCAAGTTTTAACATTATTCTGATAATTTTGAAGCAAATCAGGTAAAAATAAGAGGGTGATC